>NC_066870.1:6880777-7180777 GCF_022985175.1 Labeo rohita
AGTGAGCCTGAACTCCACAGCAAGAACCACAAGCTCATAATAAACAATGCTTCCTGGTCTCAGGCAGGTTGGTACCGGTGTGACGCAAAGAATGATGTGGGAAGCCAGCAAATACGCATAAAAGTCACTGTCTTAGGTGGGTAAATGAACTCAGGATGAAATCAGCTGTCTTGTCTAACCATTTTAAACCTGGCTGTGATCTTCAACTTTCATTTACATGCAGGTCCTCCAAACGTCCCCAAAATCCAGTTAAGTCATACAGAAGAGCCCAAAGAAGGAGACAACATAAGCATATTCTGTTCTTCAGAGGGCGGGCCAGCACAACTCAAACTGTACAGACAGTCCCAGAGCACTGTGACAGGAGGGGCAAACAAATCAACTGTGCTTTTAAACATCTCATCAATCCAAATAACAGATGCAGGGATTTACATCTGTGAAGCAAAAAATGACTTTGGCACTGAGAGAAGCACAATCAACATTACAGTCAAAGGTGAGTTTATAACATTCTGGAGAAAAATTCATTGCATGGGAGATCAGTTTGCACTTGTTTTATATTAGTATTATTTATACACTATAATAGTTTTTATTCATATTATGAATTGGCTTTTAATATTTTCAGTTTTCATTTTTAGTCATTTTATAAGCATTTGGTTGCTTTTAAATATGACTATGTTGAGTTACTTTTAGCTCGTTTTCAGTGTTTTACTGTGGAATTGGACTAATTTCACACCACCGTTGCAGGTTGTTTTTTAAAGTCTGCAGGTTAAAGTGATCTCCCCCTACTACCTGGAATGCGATTTTGGCAGAGAGGACCAATTGAGGGGAAAAACTGAAAATAAGAGACTGGGCTAGTTTTGGGCTTGTTTTGAATAGGAGTTGGACTAGTTTTGTTTTGCAGGCCTGGCAACCCTGTTTAGTTTTTATTTTTTCAATTAGTAAATTTAGTGCTTCAGCTTATTTCATCTTATTTTAGTGCCAAACTTATTTAATTTGCTAAGGCAGCATTTAATGTCATTTCATTTTTGATTCGTTTTTAATCTAATTTGTATTTTATTTCAGATTTATATAAAAAGAAAAAATATATATTTATATATATATATATATATATATATATATATATAGTTATATAGTAATATATAGTTAAAGTAAAAAAGTTTTAGTTACCAATAATAACCCTGCTTTGCACATAAAGTCTCTAATCTAATGACTGCACAGTTCCTGTGGGCTTATGGGATAGCAAACTGGCTGCATGTACGCTTCTGCATATTCAAATGCTGGAAATATAATTAATAACAGCTGGCATAAAGCATATGGGGGTTATTCCAGAAGCAGGTTATGTGACATACCCAGGTAAATTTACGGATATTTTAAATGGATAACCTTAATGTTCGGTTCCAAGAACAGAAACTTGCTATTGTAGAGCCTTACAATTATGTCTTTAATAGAAATTAATTGGAGAGCTCTCTAGTTCATTTGTTTTTTGTAAGAATTCTAATTAGAGTGCACTTTAATTCAGTTGTTAAAACAAGAATTCCAATTAGACAGTTTTCTTTTTCTATTAAAGAGCTTTGCAATTAAACGCGTTAACATTTTTTTGGGGTAAAATACAATAAAGAGCTCTGTTTTACTAGTAAGAATTGGATTAGAGAGCTCTCTAATTGGAATTCTTACTAGTAAACATGCAATTGTAGTGCTGTGCAATAAAAAATGAATAAAAGGCAACAGAGCCATATGACAAGTAAAAATGAATTGTAGAGCTCTCTAATTATAATTGTTAGTGGTAAGAATTTAATTATACTGCTCTCAAACGAAATTGTCACTATTAAAAATGCAATTATGACAAATGATGCTAAGAACATTTTACATTAAACAGCTTGCCATACTCCCTGAATTCGGTGTTCTGTTGTGAGTAGTACCCAAATTATGACTGAATTTACTCCCAGGTGCAGATTAAAATTAGCTGTCACAGATGAGACTGGAAGCCAGACCTATAAAATTTACAAATGATCACATCCGCTCTTACAGGAAAAATAAGGCAGATAGCACTAATCATAGCTTATTCATTGAATATGGAATATTCCAGTTACAGAGATGACTCTTGATTTTAATGATTCTTTACTCTTTTAATCCAGCAAAACATCGCATCTCAACAACACCTGACCTGTCTGTCGCCATAGGGCTGGCTGTAGGGTCAGTGTTGCTGTTGACCGCTGCTGGACTGCTGATCCAACACTGCAGAAAGAAAGACAGGAGCGACTCCAGTAACATCACACTCAGCTAAACAGATGAAGAGCACATTAACAAAATGAAGTGTTTTTCTGCTAAAAGGAAAACGCACCTAGACATTGGCTGCGTTTTCTGCATTGATTTAGTAATTTTGTGACTAACAGTATTATTTTCTTATAAGATTATTCTTAATTAGTTTCAAATAATTAAGAAAGAAGCCTCTTATGCACAAAGGCTAAAAACTGCAATAATGAGAAACATTTTCAGAATTTAAGGAAAGTGGGGTTTGAATTTAAAATGTATACACCAGAATTACCTACTGTAGCCAAAGCACAATAAACACATTTAGCCTCTTCCATGGCCCATATTTACAAAATATAGACTTCTGGGAATCCATACTCTGGTCTCAAGAGACCAAGTCAATCATTTCGGATCCAAAAGCATCCAGAATGTTCTGGTGTTGCTAGAGGAGAAGTACAGTGAGAAGTGCCTGGTTCCCATAGTGACGTTCAGTGGTAGTAAAACTCTTATATTGGGGTGTATGAGTGCAATGCCGTCATCAATTCACACACCACTGTGTGATGTAATACAAAAACTTGAAACTGAAGATGCTACCCTCTTCTCATACCCTGTGTTGTTGGCCATTTTTTCAACATGACAATGATGATATGCATTCTTCCGACATGAAAATCCTTCAGTAGACAAGTATTTCACCCAATCTTAACACTTTTGAGCAGCTGTGGGGGATTTTGTAGAGACATACTGAGACAAACTCCCTATTAAAGACCAGGGGATTTAAGCAAGTCGTCCTCCAGGAGTTAAACAGATATTTAGTATTTACTATTAAGTATATTATATAATAGTAGTGATTTTAGTTACATTGTTCCGCCATTAGATGGTGACAAGAGAATGTTTTTATGATTCAGCAGTAATGACTTTTACTTTGAAAAGTAAACACTATAAACGGAATCTATTTTTAGTTTCAACAACAGCTTGACGTAGCTAACAAATGCACTGAGCAGCAAAATCACCCTTAACAAATAAAGGGATATTATCATTACGACAAAGATAACGCTTTTCTCATATATATTCAAACTAATGTTTGTTGTGAATATGAGACCTATCTGAAGAATAAATGCTGTATCAGATGCAGATAATCACACTCACCTAGTCCATCTCTCTCATTATACTCTACATAATACAGTGAGGTTTTAATGTAGTAATACAATAAGCTTTCAATGAAGCAACTATTAGTACAATTAGTAACGGAGGCTTGGGCACAGCTGTTCAAAGGTAAACTTTAGATTTTAATCCGTGGTGGAATAAAGTAGTTCTGCACAAAAGAGGACTTTTAAAGACACTCCATTGTTATTTTGTTTATATATTTACACAATCGTGCCGTTGAACTGTTGTATAAATGCATGGCTGTATATCAGCACGCTGCGATTACCTACAGCACTCGGCCTGCGGCCTGGTGCTTATCGCTGAATCACAGCTGTGACGATATACAACCATATCTCATGTCTACTCATGTGATATTGCTTACACACTGTGCTAATTTCTTTTATCACATAGACTGTGTTTTTCGAGGGGATACAAGAATAAAAAGTTAATGTATCAAACAGTTCCATTATGTGTTCAATTAATCTGTGCTACAGGCTTTTAAAGGAAGTATAGTTAGTTTCACCCTAAGAGTTAAAGGGATTTCCTGTCATTCTGACCCCTGTTTATTACAAGATAACATGTTCCAGTGAAAGGATTCAGCTTCAGTGTTTCTTGTCATGTTATATTGTGGTTAATTTTGTAACAGTTAAATGTGACGTGTAAATCACACATCTAGTGTTTATTTTCTATGTACTTTCATTGTTTCTTTCCAGATCCTGTGTAGTTTAGAGTGATATTTATTTCAATTTTTCATTTTGCTTACTTTCATTAAACAATTGCGGTACTGTGTTGGGTCGCTGCTTGGTAAATCCAATGAAAATCTGGATCCTGAAGTAAAACCAGTGTGTTAAAAAACAAACAAACAAATGAACAAATAACAATTTAAATGACCACAAATGTACACTTTTATACTATTTTATTCAGAATCAAAAAAAAAGAAAAAAGAAATATAAATGTAGATGCTCTGCTGAAGTTTTTGTCACAGTAAAACTATTTCTGATGCACTAGTATTTTAAATTTAATTTTTTGAGTTTTAATTATTTTTAAGTAAATTCTATATTTTTCCCTTCCAATAATAATAATAATAATAATAATAATAATAATAATAATAATAATAATAATAATTATTATTATTATTATTATGTGTTAAAAGTAAATTCTTTCTAGATTTTCCCTTTTAATAATAATAATAATAATAATAATAATAATAATAATAGTAGTAATAATGATGTTATTTATGATTCAAAATACAGCTTAATAATTAGCTTAATTAAAAATTAAAATCCTAAGAATCACCTTTATTTACATTACATTATGTTGATAAAGGCACTAATATTATACTGTATTTGTGGAGGCAGTAAATTTCACACTCCATCTGCTGGACATATCTGAGCTATACAAGACAAATGACAAATGATAGCAAGGCAATATACTAAATAAATAAAAAAAAATAAAATAACTGATTTAAAAGAAGAAAGTTTGTTTACTAGCCTGAATCTTATGGAAATCTGTCAAATCTTAAATAAACTGAAGAATTTAGGCCTAAATTTCTAGATTTCTATTTTAAATGTAAAACCATCAGTGAATATTGAAACATTAGTGTTGCAAAATTCAGTCAAACTTGTGACAAAAGGGTTTTGGATGGTATTTGTCCACAAAAGATGATCTAATATCTCTGAATAGAGATTGTACCTGTCTCTCAAATGTACTGACATCATATCTTGCTCTTGTGATTAGCATAGCTGGGGAAGCCAAACTGTGAGATCATGATATTGGAGTAGCGGAGCGGCATGTTCCCGTAGATGTGTGTCAGCTTGTTGAGGCAGTAGGAGCGCTGCAGCATGTGCTCCGCTCTGTGCCACATGCCCACATACCCGCTGCTGGCCTCCTTCTCCAGATTCCGCATGTCTACGGGCTTCACGAACACCCCGGAGGGCCGCTTGAGTCCGGACACCTGTGAGAGCTGATGTGCCACGACAAAGTTCATGACGATGTCGTCACAGTTCTGCGTTTGGTCCACCAGAGCGTGCACTTCACCCGGCTGCTTTTGGAACAGCTGCAGGAAGCGCTGATGGAAGAACGCTGCACCCACTAGGATCATTGAATACCTAAGGAAATCATAAAATGACTTTTATTCTGCTTTATTATTAAGCTGCATATTTAACATTCATAATATGATATATGGGTCAATGACATGCCAGACTGTCCACAATAAAAAAAAAAAAAAGAAAAAAAAAAAAAAAAAAGTTTAAAACCAATGTTATTTTAGTATTATTTATATACTACTATAGAATTATAATGTTATATTGTATATTTTCTGCTTATTAATTTTCATTTAATTTTAGTAATTTTGTTGTGCGCTTTTGTCATTTTCATTTGTTTTTGGGTTTTTAAAAAAATATTTATATTTAGCTTTATTTTAATTTCAGTTTTAGTTTTAGTCATTTTAATACTTAAACTGAAAGTTTTTTTTTTTTTTTTTAATTGTAGTTTAAGTTTTTTATTATATTTAGCTTTGTTTTAATTTCTTTTTTAGTTTTAATCATTTTAGTACTTAAAATTTGTTTTGTCATTTTCATTATTTTTTGTGACTTCTAATATTTAGCTTAATTTTAATTTTAGTTTTAGTAATTTTAGTTCTTCAACTTTTTTATTTTAGTTTATGTTTTAGTAATTTTAAGTGCTTTTGTGATTTTTTTTTATTATATTGAGCTTTATTTTAATTTGTTTCAGTTTTAGACATTTTAGGACTTAAACTGAAAGTTTTTTTTTTTTTTATTATATTTAGGTTTATTTTAATTTCAATTTTTTAAATCATTTTAGTACTTAAAATTGGTTTTGTAATTTTCATTAGTTTTTGGGGCTTTTATAGCTTTTAGCTATATATTCATTTTAGTTTTAGACATTTTAGTTCTTCAATTTTTTTATGTTTTAGTAATTTTAAGTGCTTTTGTGATTTTTTTATTATATTGAGCTTTATTTTAATTTGTTTCTGTTTCAGACATTTTAGTACTTAGACTGAAAGATATTGTAGGTTTTAATTTTAGTGTATTTTTTTATATTATTTTAGCTGAAGTTGTTGTTGTTTTTGGTTGTTTTTTCTTCTTTTATTATATTTACATTTATTTTAATTTAATTTCAGTTTTAATCTTTTTAGTACCTAAAATGTCTAAAACTAAAATAAAAAGTGTTATGAGGTTGTCATTTTCATTAGTTTTAGGGACTTTTATGTATTTAGCTTAATATCAGTTTTAGTCATTTTAGTTTTTCAACATTTTTAAATTTTAGTTCACATTTTTTAGTACTTATTTCTTGACATAAAAACAACAAATTATTTGATGTTTGAAGAGACTTACAGTCACAATGGCCTATGAAATAATTTCCTATTTTACGTTTTATATGTCTGAATAAATAAATAGGACAAAAATGAACAAGTCATTGATCCATATTTCAGAATAGAAAATATACACCCTAGCCCTTATCTGTCAGGAACTGAATGCATTATGAAGTGTTTGTTATATGAAAGGAAGTTGGAGTCAAAGGGGATGAAAAATAAAACAAAAAAAGTTGTTTCAGAAACAAAGCGTGTGCCAATGACTCACGCCCAAAGTCCTGAAACATTTATTAAAAAGATTCATGTCAGTATTAATTTGACTATACTTTGGCATTAACCTGGAAATACTTCATTATTCACAGTCTCACCTGTCGCCTCCACCTTCGTCTGGATCCTGAAGCTCAAAGCTGCCGTAGCTGTAAACTCCAGATGCTGTGGTCACATGCTTCCGTGGAACAAATCCCACAATCTGATCTGAGAATTGCTACATCACAAAAATATATATAAATTGCACGTTAGAGTATGTGTCTCTGAAGAGAGCGTTTGAAACAGCAGTTAAAAGTCAAGTAAAGCACAGATAAGGTTTCTATTACTTTTTATTACAGAAAATTCATTACCTTCCAGACAGAAAACGCAAAGCTGATATCAGGAACACTGACCAGCGTGTCATCGTCTAGCATCAGAACAGCTGTCCATGTAAAAGACAGTGATGGTCAGTACAGTGTCACAGACAAGAACACACCAAATACAGTTGTAAACATGTAAGATTATGACATAAAGAGATTCTTTCACCATTTTCTCATCCTCATGTTATTCCAAACCTATATGACTTTTTCTTGTGTGGAAAACCAGATAATTTAGAAATGTCTTTTTTTTTTTTTTATCTGTACAATGGAAGGTCAATGGTCATCCATACTGTTTGATTACCAACTTTCTTTAACATATTTTATTTTCTGTTCTGCAGAAGAACGAAAGGATAGGAATGACATTAGAGTGAATAAATGATGACAATGTTCATTTTTTACTGAACTGTCCCTTGAAACAATCTGTTTTCACTTACTTGCTCTAATTTAGTTTCAAATACATATGAGATACAAAACTCTACTTTGAGTTTAATTTTTTTGTCATGTTTAATAATTCATTAAAAATAAAACACTGTACATTAAAGTTCAATTCATTGAATATTGTGAGTTATTCTATCGTGCATTCAGCTTTATTTTGATAACTTTGCAAGGCATAAAGTCCACAAATGGTCTCACCAGCATACAGGAATAAAAAGGTTCAGGTTGTAAACTGTCATGTTGAATGACACTTCAAAAATGTAATATTTAGGAATGAATAACATATGATATGTGGAAATAAAAAAGCTTTTTAACCAATTATTTATTATTTTGTTTGTTTGTTTAATACAATATATTAAAATACAATATATTTTATGTTTTTTTGGCTTTTAGTTTGACATTCTGTCCAAGGACTACAAATAACACTTTGTTTTCATTTGGGTCAGATAAAAATTTTCAAACATCGAAACAAAAGTTTAATAATAAAACATTAAAATAATACAGTTTTAATGTTTTTCATATACACTACCAGTCAAACGTTTTTGGACAGTAATATTTGTAACGTTTTGTAAAGAAATCTCTTGACAAGCCTGAATTTATCTGATCCAAAATACAGCAAAATACATCTGATCCAATCATGAATATATGATTGGAAATTTGCTATGGATTTCATGTTTATCTGTATTCTGTTTTGTTGTTATTGTTGTCTCTTGTTATGTATAAATATTCTTGTTATTGTAAAGAGACCTTGAGTTTCTAGAAAGGCGCTATATAAAATAAACGTTTTATTATTATTATTATTATTATTATTATTATTATTATTACAACAAAAACAGTAAAATTTTTTACATATTTTTATTATTTAAAACAACAGTTTTTTACATTTAAAAATTTAATTTACTCCTGTGATTTCAAAGCTGAATTTTTAGCATCATTACTCCAGTCATATCTAGCGAAATGATTACAACTGAACGAAAATACAATTGAAATACTTTTTAATCTCAAATGCTCATCTTGTCTTGCTCTGCCTGAACTCTGTGTATTCTGGCTCAAGACAGTTAGTGTATGTGGAAAAACTCCAATCGTATTTTCTCCCTCGACTTCAAAAATAATTATAAAATCATCCTACATCGCTGCACCGACCCAGTCTTTGCAAAGTGAACATGCAAAGAAGATCAAACACCCTTAACAAAAAAGGTAAAACAGCGATATAGGACAATTTTCAAGTCGAGGGAGAGGGTGCTCGCTGCAGAGCCAGATGGGAGGAGCTGGAGCTCCAGCTCCCCCTCGCTGGAGGTAATGGGTGGAGATAGACACCTAACCACACCCTAACCCTACCCCTTACCCTATCCTAACCCTAACTCCACCCATTAGTTCACACAGAGGTGGAGCTGGACCTCCAGAGAGGGGGAGCTGGAGGCCATTCGGCTCTGCAGTGAGCAGCACTTGAGTCGAGGGGGAACATGAGATGGGAGTTTTTTTCGACATAACCTAACAGAGGTCGGGAAGAGCAAGACAAGACAAGCATTTAACATTAAAAAGTATATAAATTGTATTATTTTTATGAAAATAATCAATCATTTCGCTATAAGACCCTTCTTCCTCGGCTGGGATCATTTACAACTGCATTTGGGATCATTTGAAAGCCACATTTAAACTGCATTTTGGAAGTTCAAACTCAGTGCACCATTATATGGAGAAAAATGCTGAAATGTTTTCCTCAAAAAACAATTTCTTTACGACTGAAGAAAGAAAGATATCAACATCTTTGATGACAAGGGGGTGAGTACATTATCTGTAAATTGTTGTTCTGGAAGTGGACTTCTCCTTTAGGAAATTGTTTGGGTCAACTATCTAACAAATTACTCGTTGATGTGAGAATCACACACCTACCATCAGTCTTGATCTCAGGGTGCGGCTGCAGGCGATTGCGCATTCTGTTGACGCTCTGCTCTTTGAAGATGACGGGCACAGGGTGTGGGCCGAATTCATCCCACAGTTTCCTGGGTGGCGACTCGCTAGGGTTGTTCCACACTATTATGATGCACTGCAGGTGAGGCACAGCCTGATAATGGTTGAGGAGCTTGAGAAGAATATCGGTGCGGTTGTACGTTTGCATAATTATAGTAAAACTATCCTCAGGGTCCAGAAGGGCATGTGAGGTGTTGGAGCTCCGATGGAGCTCTCTGAGAATGCGGATGTCATCATTATTGGGCAATAAAAAGGTCAGAGAGACTCCAGCCAGAAGCAGCAACAGTATAGATCCGATGATGAAGTGTGTCCGAACGCGGCCCAGTGACCTGCAGCAGCACCAACGAATCCTGATGACAAAAGACAAAAGGTTTAAAGAGATTGTTTACTCACTCTCATAGTCCTCCAAGCCTGTAGAATATTCTTTCTTCAGTAGAACACAAAAAAGAAAAAAAGAGATATTTTTTGCATATACAGTGGGTACGGAAAGTATTCAGACCCCCTTAAATTTTTCACTCTTTGTTATGTTGCAGCCATTTGCTAAAATCATTTAAGTTCATTTTTTTTCCTCATTAATGTACACACAGCACCCCATATTGACAGAAAAACACAGAATTGTTGACATTTTTGCAGATTTATTAAAAAAGAAAAGCTGAAATATCACATGGTCTTAAGTATTCAGACCCTTTGCTGTGACACTCATATATTTAACTCAGGTGCCGTCCATTTCTTCTGATCATCCTTGAGATGGTTCTACACCTTCATTTGAGTCCAGCTGTGTTTGATTATACTGATTGGACTTGATTAGGAAAGCCACACACCTGTCTATATAAGACCTTACAGCTCACTGTGCATGTCAGAGCAAATGAGAATCATGAGGTCAAAGAAACTGCCTGAAGAGCTCAGAGACAGAATTGTGGCAAGGCACAGATCTGGCCAAGGTTACAAAAAAATTTCTGCTGCACTTAAGGTTCCTAAGAGCACAGTGGCCTCCATAATCCTTAAACGGAAGACGTTTGGGACGACCAGAACCCTTCCTAGAGCTGGCCGTCCGGCCAAACTGAGCTATCGGGGGAGAAGAGCCTTGGTGAGAGAGGTAAAGAAGAACCCAAAGATCACTGTGGCTGAGCTCCAGAGATGCAGTCGGGAGATGGGAGAAAGTTGTAGAAAGTCAACCATCACTGCAGCCCTCCACCAGTCGGGGCTTTATGGCAGAGTGGCCCGACGGAAGCCTCTCCTCAGTGCAAGACACATGAAAGCCCGCATGGAGTTTGCTAAAAAACACCTGAAGGACTCCAAGATGGTGAGAAATAAGATTCTCTGGTCTGATGAGACCAAGATAGAACTTTTTGGCCTTAATTCTAAGCGGTATGTGTGGAGAAAACCAGGCACTGCTCACCTGTCCAATACAGTCCCAACAGTGAAGCATGGTGGTGGCAGCATCATGCTGTGGGGGTGTTTTTCAGCTGCAGGGACAGGACGACTGGTTGCAATCGAGGGAAAGATGAATGCGGCCAAGTACAGGGATATCCTGGACGAAAACCTTCTCCAGACTGCTCAGGTCCACAGACTGGGCCAAAGGTTTACCTTCCAACAAGACAATGACCCTAAGCACACAGCTAAAATAATGAAGGAGTGGCTTCACAACAACTCCGTGACTGTTCTTGAATGGCCCAGCCAGAGCCCTGACTTAAACCCAATTGAGCATCTCTGGAGAGACCTAAAAATGGCTGTCCACCAACGTTTACCATCCAACCTGAAAGAACTGGAGAGGATCTGCAAGGAGGAATGGCAGAGGATCCCCAAATCCAGGTGTGAAAAACTTGTTGAATCTTTCCCAAAAAGACTCATGGCTGTATTAGATCAAAAGGGTGCTTCTACTAAATACTGAGCAAAGGGTCTGAATACTTAGGACCATGTGATATTTCAGTTTTTCTTTTTTAATAAATCTGCAAAAATGTCAACAATTCTGTGTTTTGCTGTCAATATGGGGTGCTGTGTGTACATTAATGAGGAAAAAAAATGAACTTAAATGATTTTAGCAAATGGCTGCAATATAACAAAGAGTGAAAAATTTAAGGGGGTCTGAATACTTTCCATACCCACTGTATATATATATACACAAGTCAAAATTTGAAGTGGATCAAAACCTTTTATCAAAGTTGTCCTAAAATACCTGTTCTTTTCTTAAGACAACTTTAGTTAACTTTCTTGATCCACTACAAATGTTGACTACTGTGTGTGTATATATATATATATATATATATATATATATATATATATATACACATATATATACACATATATATATATATATATATATATATATATATATATATATATATATATATATATATATATATATATATACACACAGTACTGTGCAAAAGTTTTAGGCCACTAGTATTTTCGCCAGCTAAAAAATGGTTTAAAGTAAGCTATTTCTATCTTTTGCTGTAGTGTGTCAGTAAAAAATATCGGTTTGCATTTCCAAACATTCTGTTTGCCATTAACTGTAATAATCTAGTGATCTAATCTCATCATCATCCAGTCTTCCTGGAATGACATGAAGACACAGACCAAACTGAAACAGAGTAAATCCAGAAGAACTGTGGCAACGTCTTTAAAATGCTTCAAGAGACCTACCTGAAAGCTACCTGAAAAATTTTGCGCAAGTGCACCTAGGGCAAAAGCTGCTGTAAACGCAAAGAATGGTCACACCAAATGTTAATTTCATTTAGTTAATAGAAGGTAATTGATAATGAAATTCTATTTATGACAGCATCCTCATTTTACAGCATTTTTACACAAGTGCCTAAAACTTTTAACAGTCCTGCAGCTTTGCAGGTAGGTTTCTTGAAGAATCTTGGAGACTTTGTCACAGTTCTTCTGATTTGTTCTGTGTCTTCATGTCATTCCAGACAGACTGGATGATGATGAGATCAGATCTCTGTGCTGAGCACTTGCTGTTGTCAGACTCCTTGTGCAAACAAAAATCTCACTGGATTATTATGATTAATGGCAAAATGAATGTTTGGAAATGTAATCTGATATTTCCTACTCACACACTACAGCAAAAGACCGACTTCAACTGACTTTAAACCATTTTTTAGCTGATGAAAATACTAGTGGCATAGGACTTTTGCACAGTATTGTGTGTGTGTGTATATATATATATATATATATACACACACACACACACACACACACACACACACACACACACACATAAATATAAAATACAAAGAGGCAACAGCAAGACAAACCCCAAAAAGGGAATGGTTTTGTAGGTGTTGGCCACAGACAACAGTTCTTTTCTTATCTTTCCAGCTCTTTAAGGATTGCATTTCCAGACGTGCTGTCCCACATAATTGACTGAAGTGACATATATATATTTTTTTATTCCAGGTTAATTATTCCTCTAAACATGCTTTACACATTTCCACATGGGCCATAACGGGCTTTACAGAATTATAAATGTCTGGAATTATTGGTGGATTATATTAAAAGTGGGAAGCATTTTTATTAAAGTTCGACACAGCTGAAGTCAAAAGTTTACATACATCTTGCAGAATCTGCAAAATGTTAATTATTTTACCAAAATAAGAGGGAAAATGCATGTTATTTTTTATTTAGTACTGACCTGAATAAGATATTTCAAATAAACGACATTTACATATAGTCCACAAGAAAAAATAATGGTTGAATTTATAAAAATTACCCCATTCAAAAGTTTGTGATAGTTTTTGTGATAGTTGTTCATGAGTCCCTTGTTTGTCAAGTTAAACTTGAACTTCCAAAAATTATTGTATGATTTTGAGATTCATCTTTTCACAGACTCATATGCAACTATTACAGAAGGTTCAAATGTTCACTGTTGCTCCAGAATGAAAAATGATGCATTAAGAACCAGGGGTGTAAACCTTTGAACAGAATAAGGATGTGTACATTTTTCTTATTTTGCCTAAATATCACTTTTTTTTTAATTTACTACTGCCCTTCAGAAGCTGCAGAAAGTACGTACATGTTTCCCAGAAGACAAAATAAGTTAAATTTACCCTAATCTTCAAATTCAAAAGGTTTAATGCACCTTAATTCATAATTTGTCCTTTTAAAGCATCAGAGATCGTTTGAACCTTCTGTAATAGTTGCATGTGAGTCCCTCAGTTGTCCTCGGTGTTAAAAGGTGGATCTCAAAATCATACAGCCATTGTTGGAAAGGATTCAAATACATAAAAGTGCTTAAAACAAACAAAAAAAAAAACAGAGAATTTGAGGGACCTGAAGGATTTTTCTGATGAACAGCAGGCAGTTTAACTGTTCAGGACAAACAAGGGACTCATGAACAACTATCACTAAATAAAACAGAACAAAAAAGTGGATCATTCAGGTAACAACACAGTATTAAGAATCAAGTGTATGTAAACTTTCGAACAGGGTCATCAATTCAGCTATTATTTTCTTGTACTACTATTATTATTTAACTATTACATTTTGTGGACTACATGTAAATGTCTTTTATGTGAAATATATTATAAAAAATAACACGCATTTTGTATGATGCCTCTTATTTTGGAAAAATAATTAACATTTTGCAGATTCTGCAAAGTGTATGTAACATTTTGACTTAAACTGTAGATCACTGATTGCACTCTCATTCAATTTCACTGTCACTTTTACAGGCTCTATTCTCAAGCGTTCAAGATGCATTAAAAGTTGTTTAATTGCCCGAATAAAAACTTCCAAATAGAGCAAACACACCAAAGAATAACGTACTAACACGTGCATGCCAATTATTTGAAGTACTTAAATTATTGCGTGACTCATTTTGTTTGACTCATAAACATAATGATTCATGCCTCAAGTCTGGTAGACTAGCAAACATTGCATGCGACGATTTAACGCATGCATGTAGTAAATAATATTCTCTCCAGATCTGTCATAACAAACAAGCATGAGCAGGTTTACATTCTGAAACAAAACAAAGCCACAAGTACCTCATGCTATTCCCATCATATGAGACCCCAGAAGGAAGTTAACTTTGTCGCGCATGCGCAGTGAGTATCTTATAGTGAACAGCTCTGAGTCGGTTCGTTGTAAAGAACCAGTTCAAAACGCCATTCAGTGGTTCTTTACGTCGTTGCTCAATTACGTTATCACACGGTTTAATTTTGTTGTCTAGACTACAAAAGGTTAAAGGTGGAGGAAATGGTATATATATATCTATTAATACTATTACTATTACGACTTTTTAAATTAATAATGGTGTTTATTATTGGTTCACTGATTCAGGGAGTCAACAATGTCCGAATGATGCGCTCAGCCACTGGTTCAGTCCGTTTTCGTCAATGATTAACGTTACATATCGAATCATTATGTGTAATATAATAAGGCTCTGCAGCTCTTCAGAGCTCATGAACTGCAAACTTTAATATGGTGACAATTCCCAACAGCTGCACTGCACTGTCCTGTCCTACTGTACCACTGTCCAATGGACGGAACATTCCCATTCTGGGTTTAGGTGAGAACTAGCTATTCACTGCTTGTTTACATAAGTGACCGAATACAAGACAGTCAATCTCACTCGTCATTAACAGCCGTTTGTCCCAGTAGTGTTTGGTAATTACATGCCTCCAGGTTTTTGTTAGTGACACCGAAATTAGCAACATATACACAAAACATTACTGGTAAAGAGTACAGTTTAGCAGTGTCAAATATCTTTATTGTCACCACAGTTTCTGCCTTTAATCACTGTCCTCTCTCATTCAACAGGAACATCTCATGTTGGAGGTTACAGTCATGAAGCAGTGCTCTGTGCTTTAAAGGAGTGTGGCATAAGGCATATAGACACATCCAAACGTAATGGCTGTGAAGAGGCTTTGGGGAAAGCTGTGGTTGATAGTGGAGTACCAAGAGAAGAGCTTTGGCTCACCAGCAAACTATGGCCTTTAGATTACGGCTACCAGAGCGCCAAACAAGCCTGCCGGGACTCATGTGCCAGGCTGGGGGTTGATTATTTAGGTAAATGTGTGACTTGTTAAGTAAAAGGTAGAGTTTTCTAGCTTGAAAAGTGTCAGATTTCTTTGTAAACAGCCCTTTGAATCAACTTCTTTTCACAGACCTGTATCTAATGCACTGGCCGGACTGCATGATTCCAGGCGCTTCCAATCATGAGGTTCGAGCAGAGACGTGGAGAGCTCTGGAGGAGCTTTATGATGAAGGTTTATGCTCTTTTAGGTTTTCATTCTACAGTTTAGAAATGGCTAACGCAGACAGTTTGTAGGTAATGTCTCTTCTCCCTTGATGCAGGTTTGTGTCGTGCCATTGGAGTGAGTAACTTTCTCATCCGTCACTTGAACGAGTTGAAGGATCGTGGTGGAATTGTGCCTCATGTGAACCAGGTATGTTTTAATTAATTAATGTTTGAGAGTAATTTTGACACAACACTTCACATTTTTATTTTAAATAATTTTAAATTTTAAATTTAAATAAAAACAATAAAACATTTACAATTCAATAAAACTAATTTCAAAAACAACTCAACTTCAAAAAAAAAAAAAGACTTAATGCAATGTTATTTTGTACACTATATAATAGTGAAATCCTTTATAAACATTTGTACATGCAATATTCTGAACATTTAATATGTTCTTTTTTTGCAATAACTACAAAAAAAGTTATTTTTATCAATTAATTACAGAACAGAAGAGCAGATATAATTTGAAAACATGGCTCTGTGTTTGATTAACTTGCAGGTGGAGTTTCATCCCTTCCAGCAGCCACTGGAGCTGGTTGAATATTGTCGGAAGGAGAATATCGTATTTGAAGGCTACTGTCCTTTGGCCAAAGGTCAAGCCCTCACTCATCCAACAATCATGGCGCTCGCTCAGAAATATGGCCGTAGCGCATCACAAATATGCATCCGCTGGAGTATTCAGGTATAGTTTGCATAACAGTAGATCCTCACCAGCTGTTTATAGATATAGTTTACTTAAAAATGGAAATCATCTACTCACCCTTAAACTGTAATGGTTAAACTTAAGGTCTGTTACTCTTCAAATAAAAGTAAGCTCCAAGCAGGTTATGAGTCACATAGCAGATTGTAAAACTGTATAGTTTTATAATTGTTATGAAACATCTGTCTGTTACACATTAATGAAATGATCTTCTTTCAGCTGTTAGTTTTGGTCTAAATATTTTGTTTTTCCTGCCAGAATGTCATGCATGTATAATTTTGAAGCAGTGGTTTTGATTTTATACATTAATTTAGCTCTACGTTTCATTTCAGAATGGAGTTGTCACAATTCCAAAGTCCACCAAACCAGAAAGGGTCCATGAGAACTGCCAAGTAAGTTTGTATCTGGATCTTAAAGGTGCATTTTTTTATGCAAAAGAAAATAACTTATAATGATGTCATAAAACTTTACAGTAATTAGCTGAAATACAGCATTTGTTAATGGACAATGCAATTTATATTTAAAAAAAGACTAAATTAACTACAGATTTTCCCCACTTACCAAACCACATCCACAGAAGTACTTTGTACCAATTTACAGAGGCCGAGATATGGTCTACTAGGCTGATATATTAATATTTTTATTTTTGAATACTTTTTTCAGTTTGTACTTTATCATGACTGAAGCCACCAGTAGTTTCTCTTTGAGATCATACTTTTGAAAGTGCACTTATAATGTTGTGCCGTTCAGGTGTTTGGGTTCAGCTTGGATGATTCAGACATGACAGCGCTGAGTTTGTTGCATGATGGGAGACATGTGAGCTGGGACCCAACTAATGTGGAATGACCAAATCTCTAAGAAAACCACCTGTTCAGGTGAGCTTGGAAAACAACAAAAGACTCAATCACTGTAGTTTGTGATTTAAAACTAAATGATCAAAAATGGTATTATATGTGAATGTAATTATGTACAGGATATTAACAGGATACAATATAAAGGATGATCTCAAAGACAGTATTAAACTACCAATTTCAGTGTCTGAATTAATTTACAGGTTGGAATTTTCATATTAATTTAACTCTTCAGCTTCTTCATTACTTCACAGGTTTTGGATTCAAACTATCAGCAGAAGACATGGACTAAATTAGTGATTTACACACCAATCAGAAGCTGATTCATCTTACTTATCCACTCTGGAAAGGATAACCTAGCAATCAAAATACTAGTAGTTTGTTTTTAGGATAATGACAAGTCCTGAACTCACTGTGAAAGAAAAGGTGGTTATTCACGAAAGTGATGAATTCAGGGGAATCAGGGGTTTGCATGCTGCTGATGTCACACATGTGCCTTTTTTTAAACCAGCATTCAGTGGTGTTGAGGGACTAAGATTTGAGTAGTGGTCCAAATATTATTATTAACAGTTAGTGGGAGCACAGGGACAGTTTACTACTACTAGTTAGTACACTTCTTATTCTTATACACTACATACGACGGCCAAGCTTAAAGGCTAGTTCACACAAAAATGAAAATTAGCCCATGATTTACTTATCCTCAAGGGATCCTAGGTGTATATGACTTGCTTCTTTCAGACGAATCCAATCTAAGTTACATTAAAAAATGTCCTGCCACAGTAAAAAAAATAAATAAATTGTTTCAACTTAAAAAAATCTGTTACCCTGCTGACTTAAAATTTTTAGTTTAGTCAACTAAAATATTCCAGTTTTCACTTAAATTAACATTAAGTAACTTAAAATTTCAAGTTGAACTAAAAAATTTAAGTCAGCAGGGTAACAAATGATATTAAGTGAAACAACTTTTTGAATTTTTTTTTTTTTATCCAAAAGAAGTCCAATAAAGCACATCCATCCATAATAAAAAGTGCTTCACACAGCTCCAGGGTGTGAATAAAGGCCTCCTGTAGCAAATCAATGCGTGTTTGTAAGAAAAATATCCATATTTAAAATATTATAAACAATTTTCTCTAGCTTGCACTAACTGTGGTACGCACAGGGAGTTCCGGGCAGATGACATAGGATGTGAGAATATCCTAGTCTAATGGGAACCAATGTTTGTTTATACATGCAAATGAAGCAAAATTTCTTTACTTTAGCAAAGGAAAACCAGTCTCCTCTTGGCTTATATCGAAATCTTCCAACATTTTCTTTACAAATCCTTATTTTATACTTCTAATTCGTAACCAATTTGTGTTTTGCTCACTCTCCTCCACTTTTGCGTTAGTCAACGGCTTCCAAGCTTTATAATGGCAGCTAGAGAAAACGGTTCATAATGTTTTAAATATGGATATTTTCTTACAAAAACGCATCAATTCGCTACAGGGGGCACATTATGTTACGGATCGAAATGCTTTATTGGACTTCTTTTGGACTGTTGAACCAAAACACCCACCCACTGCCATTATAAAGCTTGGAAGGACATTTTTTAATATAACTCTGGTTGGATTCATCTGAAAGTCACATATACCTAGGATGCCTTGAGGGTGAGTAAATTATGGGCTAATTTTAAAAATAGTTTTAAACATCTTAATTCATCATTTGTCCTTTAAAAAAGAAAAAAGAAAAAGAATTTGTGGATATTTTTTTGAGGAACAGCAGGCAGTTTAACTGTTAAGCACAAACAACGGAACAAGGGACTCATGAACAACTATTACTAAACAAAACCAAACTAAAAAAAAAAGTGGATCATTCAGGTAACAACACATTATTAAGAATCAAGTGTATGTAAACTTTTCAACAGGGTCATCAATTTAACCATTATTTTCTCTTGTGGACTATATGTTAATATCTTTCATATGAAATATCTTATTCAGGTCAGTAATAAATAAAAAAAATAACATGCATTTTGTATGATGCCTCTTATTTTGAAAAAATATTTAACATTTTACAGATTCTGCAAAGTGTATGTAACATTTTGACTTAAATTGTAGATCACTGATTGCACTCTCATTTATTTTCACTGTCACTTTTACAGGCTCTATTCTCACGCGTTCCAGATGCATTAAAAGTTGTTTAATTGCCCAAATAAAAACTTCCAAATAGAGCAAACACACCAAAGAATAACGTACTAACACGTACATGCCAAGAGTTTGAAGTACTTAAATTACTGTGTGACTCATTTATTTTGACTCATAAACATTATGATTCATGCCTCAAGTCTGGTAGACTAGCAAACATTGCATGCGACGATTTAACGCATGCATGTAGTAAATAATATTCTCTCCAGATCTGTCATAACAAACAAGCATGAGTAGGTTTACAATCTGAAACAAAACAAAGCCACATGTACCTCATGTATTCCCATCATATGAGATTCCAGAAGTAAGTTGAGTTTGTCGCGCAGGCGCAGTGAGTATCTTATAGTGAACACCTCGTTCACTATAGTGAGTCGGTTCATTGTAAAGAACCTGTTCAAAACGCGATTCAGTGGTTCTTTTCGTAGTTGCTCAATTACGTCATCAACCGGTTTAATTGACCTAAGGTTGAAGGTGGAGAAAATGGAATATATCGCTATTAATACTATTACTACTTCGACGACTTTTTAAATTAATAATGGTGTTTATTGTCGTTTCACTGATTCTGAGTGTCAACAATGTCCGAATGATCCGCTCAGCCACTGGTTCTATGGCAAGCCGTTTTAACATTTAATCTCAAAGCCATACTAGTATCTATTTTCATGCTAGTATTAGTCTCGCGTAGCCAGACCTTCAGTCTGACGGCTGAAGGTCTGGAATTCATAGCAGCTTTCTTTGGCCAAGGCCCGCCCATAAGGCCGCTTGACCGACATGTCAAACAACCAATCACAGTTCATTTCGTTCAGCGTCACGTTTCGGGGCGTGGAAATGTCCCCACAACAACAGACCGGCGTGCAACAAGTCAGTCAGCATAGAAAATCAAAGAAGGAGAAGAAAACAAGCAGTAAGTCATTGATCTGTTCGTGCACGTATAACAACAATGGCGTCTGCATTATATCTCTCTTTTTGTCTCCACTAAGTGCCTCAAACAAAACTCCTGGACATCTCTTAAAGAGTCTATGCCGTGAACCTCGCATACTTTTGAGAATCCTACGTTTAGCTGATCTTGATAAATGATCATTGTCACTCATGTAAACACGACAGTTTTTCTTCTGCAATCACACGTCTGCGCTTTGTTTCCTGGCGGACCGAAAATAAACGCGTCACTCGAGTCCCCCGGAAATCCGATAAAATTCAACCAATCAGATGACGACTTCGACATTCCTGAAGTGTTTCCAGTTAAGTGTACCATATGCATCAGACGTTTAGCCAACGTTCCGTGGGCGTGACGTCTGAGGCTGAGACTATGCTAGTATTACTTATTTTTCAGATACTAGTATCTTTTCCATTAAGTTCTAGTACTTATTCATTAGCTACTAGTGCTTATTCTTTAGCTACTAGTGCTTATTCTTTAGCACTAGTAGTAAAGTTGTAATGTTTCTAGTACTTATTCATTAGATACTAGTTCTTATATTTTAGATACTAGTACTTACTCCAGTAGTGACTAGTATTTAATTACAACCTTTCTATGGCAAGGCGTTTTAACATTAAAAGCCGTACTAATATCTATTTTCATGCTACTAGTACTTATTTTTTAGTTACTAGTATCTTTTCCATTAAGTCCTAGTACTTATTCTTTAGCTACTAGTGCTTGTTGTTTAGCTACTAGTACCTTTTTAAAAAATAATAGTACTTATTCATTAGATACTAGTACTTATTTATTAGATACTAATACTTATTCGTTAGATACTAGTACTTATTCATTAGATACAAGTATCTGTTTAATAGATACTAGTAGTTATTCGTTAGATACTAGTATCTATTTATTAGATACTAGTACTTGTTTCAATTGTGAGTAGTAACTATTCTGTTGTTACTAGTAAAACATTTTAAATTTTACCATTGATAGATACTAGTATTTATTTATTAGATACTAGTACTTGTTTCAATAGTGAGTAGTAACTATTCTGTTGTTACTAGTAAAACATTTTAAATTTTACCATTGATTTCTATGTGATGTGTCACTGAGATATCAACTTTTCAGTTTTGACTAGTATGTATTCCAGTTGTGACTAGTACATAATTTTTATGTACTAGTAGTTAAACATTAGGTGCTAGTACTTATTTTTTAGATACTAGTACCTATTATTAGATACTAGTACTTAATCATTACATACTAGTATTTATTTATTAGATACTCTAACCTATTAAATAGATACTAGCTCTTAATTATTGCATACTAGTATTTATTCATTATATACTAGTTCTTATTTATTTGATACTAGTACTTATTTAAAAGGTATTAGTACCTTGTAATTAGATACTAGTTCTTATTTGTTGCATACTAGTACTTACTGATTAGCAACAAGTATTTATTCAAAAGATACTACTACACATTTATTAGATACTAGTACTTATTTGAAATGTTACTAGTAAGATTTTTTATTTTACTAGTAAAACGTTTAATTGAACTCTACTGTGGCCATTCAGATTAGTCATAACATAAGATGAGTAAAAAAGCAGATATGACTAGTAAGATAAAAACTGTTTCTAGTAATAATTATGAAAGATACTAGTGTTTAATAAATAAGTACTAGTACCTAATGAATAACTACCAGTATCTATTAAATAGTTACTAGAATCTAATGAATTAGTACCAGTATCTATTAAATAAGTACTAGTATCTAATGAATGCTTACTAGTAATATTTAAATAGATACTAGTCACTATTGCAATAATTACTAGTCAGAAATGAAAAGATGATAACAAAAACAGAATAACTACCATTTCCTGTCATTTGGAGATATCTTTAACCTCATAAAGTACTAGTAAGAATGTATTTGGAGATATCTTCTTTTAAAAAGATCATTACATAAACATGAGTACCTCTCCACCATCCAATCAGAGTTCACATGGTAATACAATACATTAATATGCTGAATTAATTTGATTGGTAAGTAGGGCTAACTGGCTTTGTATGTTAGCCTACCTTGCTAATTGTTTACCATGAAAACACAAGGAAAGATTACAAACATATTGTCCAATGATATGTTATAATGATATGTTTAGCCCAAATACACGTCACAACATCAGTCAAGACTTTGAAATAACTTATTTTTGTGATCTGACATGGTTTTATTAAACAGAATGAGGCAGAAATCATGCCACTTTATATTATTCTAAATGGTGATAAAGGCTATGTCGGTTAACATTGCATTTTAAATTTACTTTATTCTTATAAAAATACCCGAGATAGCTTGAAGAACACAGAAAGCCATATATTGTTGCAGTAATTGTTTATTTTATTCATGTTTTACAAGTAAAACGTCTATATGCATGTTATTCAGCTACTAGGCTACATCTACAGCAAAAGCTGAATGCCTTTGTCCATTGAAGGGACTTTCTGGAACGTCATCAGTGAGTCTCATTTGTGGAGGGCACCCTCCGGCGACGAGTATGACTGAAAAAGAAATTACATTAATTCTCACAAAGTCCTGATTTGGGTAAAAATAGCAAAGATAATTAAGAACTTTGAGGTAAACGCAAATCCTTTCTCCACTGTAGAGAATTATTATTTTTTTTTTTTAATTTTCCTTGCAGCTATATTTATTATTGTATTTATTCTTAGATGCTTAAATGTTTTTTTTTTTATATTATAGTGAAAAAGTGTTATTACAAAAGTAATTTTCCTTATTTTTTTAATGTTTCTATATAGAAATAATAAACATAATCATTATTAGTTATACTGATATATAAAAACAAAATTTTTGGCCAAATTGTGCAGCCCTACAAATACAACACACCTGGTGTGTGTGTATTTTAATTAATATTTTTTGGCCTTTTTTTTTTTTCAAATAAAGAAAATGTTTGTCTGAAAATGATAAGGGTTTGAATTTTGTATGCCCTGTACAGAACATTTATGCAAAAAACATTCAATGTCTTTAGCACCAGTGCTATATGCAAATATGTTAACGTACCTAGCTAACGTGTAACTAATATGATATTTATTGTTTTTACTGGAGGAAAAAGAGGAAATTAATAGATGATAAAAATTGGGGTCTTTTCTCCATTCTGCCACTAAAGGGCACCCGATGACCAAACAAACAAACAAACACGTTAGGCTACTATGCTTACGAAATTACAGTGTCTACAAAACTGCCAAAAATGTTTTCTATGCGCGTGAGTACAAATTATTGTTTTTTGTTACCTCAAAAAAGTACATCCGTTTCCTCACTAATCTCTCTCCTATATGTTGCTGGTTCATTAACATTCAACATACGATTACCATACTGCCAGAAATGCAAATTCAAAAAGTACTAGTATCTATTAAGTTCAGGACATTTTTTATCTAAAAAGTTACTAGTAACTAAAAAATAAGTACTAGTTCTATCTTTTCTTAACAGGAAGATTATAATTAAATACTAGTCACTATTGGAATAAGTACTAGTAGCTAAATAATAAGCACTAGTATCTAATGAATAAATACTAGTACTTAATGGAAAAGATACTAGTATCTAAAAAATAAGTACTAGTAGCATGTAAATAGATACTAGTACGGCTTTTAGATTAAATGTTAAAACGGCTTGCGATAGTAACAACAGAATAGTTACTGGTCATGATTGAAATAAGTACTAGTATCTAATAAATAAGTACTAGTATCTATTTAATAGGTACTAGTATCTAATGAATAAGTACTAGTATGTATTAAATAGATAGTAGTATCTAATAAATAAGTATTAGTGTCCTTTTATTAGGTACTAGTATCTAATGAATGAGTACTGGTTTCTAATAAATAAGAACTAGTCTCTAATGAATAAGTACTAGTATCTTTTAAAAAGGTACTAGTAGCTAAACAACAAGCACTAGTAGCTGAAGAATAGACACTAGTAGCTAATGAATAAGTACTAGTACGTAATGGAAAAGATATTAGTATCTAAAAAATAAGTACTAGTAGCATGAAAATAGATACTAGTACGGCTTTTAGATTAAATGTTAAAAAGGCTTGCCATACTGGTTCAGTCCGTTTCGCGAATGAATCATTTTTGTGACCACGTTTAACCAGTTTATTAAAAAGATTCGACTCAAAAGAACGATTCGTTAACGTAGCTAAAGGTTTGGTAGTGTTAGGTAGATCCTTTGAGGTAGTTTTAATGTCCTATGCGGTAAAACGCCTGCGTTCTTTCCTACAGAGAGCGGTAGTGAGTGAGCGACCGAACTGCATCACTGAAACAAGTTTTCGTCAATGATTACATATCGAATCGTTTTTTGTAATATAATAAGGTTCTCCAGTTACGTTTGAGCACATGAACTGCAGACTGCAATATGGTGACAATTCCCAACAGCTGCACTGCACTGTCCTGTCCTACTGTACCATTGTCCAATGGACGGAACATTCCCATTCTGGGTTTAGGTGAGAACTAGCTATTCACTGCTTGTTTACATAAGTGACCGAATACAAGACAGTCAATCTCACTCGTCATTAACAGCCGTTTGTCCCAGTAGTGTTTGGTAATTACATGCCTCCAGGTTTTTGTTAGTGACACAGAAATTAGCAACATATACACAACACATTGCTGGTAAAGAGTACAGTTTAGCAGTGTCAAATATCTTTATTGTCACCACAGTTTCTGCCTTTAATCACTGTCCTCTCTCATTCAACAGGAACATCTCATGCTGGAGGTTACAGTCATGAAGCAGTGCTCTGTGCTTTACAGGAGTGTGGAATAAGGCATATAGACACAGCCAAACGTTATGGTTGTGAAGAGGCTTTGGGGAAAGCTGTGGTTGATAGTGGAGTACCAAGAGAAGAGCTCTGGCTCACAACCAAACTATGGCCTGGAGATTACGGCTACCAGAGCGCCAAACAAGCCTGCCGGGACTCGTGTGCCAGGCTGGGGGTTGATTATTTAGGTAAATGTGTGTCTTAAGTCAAAGGTAGAGTTTTCTAGCTTGAAAAGTGTCAGATTTCTTTGTATACAGCCCTTTGAATCAACTTCTTTTCACAGACCTGTATCTAATGCACTGGCCGGACTGCATGATTCCAGGCGCTTCCAATCATGAGGTTCGAGCAGAGACGTGGAGAGCTCTGGAGGAGCTTTATGATGAAGGTTTATGCTCGTTTAGGTTCACTCTACAGTTTAGAAATGGCTAACGCAGACAGTTTGTAGGTAATGTCTCTTCTCCCTTGATGCAGGTTTGTGTCGTGCCATTGGAGTGAGTAACTTTCTCATCCGTCACTTGAACGAGTTGAAGGATCGTGGTGGAATTGTGCCTCATGTGAACCAGGTATGGCTTAATTAATTAATGTTTGAGAGTTATTTTGACACAACACTTCAAATTTTCATTTAAAATAATTTTAAATTTTAAATTAAAATAAATAAAAACAATAAAACATTTACAATTCAATAAAACCAATTTCAAAAACAACTCAACTTCATAAAAAAAGAATTAATGCAATGTTATTTTGTACACTATATAATAGTGAAATCCTTTATAAACGTTTGTACATGCAATGTTCTGAACCTTTAATATGTTCTTTTTTTTTTACAATAACTACAAAAAAGTAATTTTTATTAATTAATTACAGAAAAGAAGAGCAGATATAATTTGAAAACATGGCTCTGTGTTTGATTAACTTGCAGGTGGAGTTTCATCCCTTCCAGCAGCCACTGGAGCTGGTTGAATATTGTCGGAAGGAGAATATCGTATTTGAAGGCTACTGTCCTTTGGCCAAAGGTCAAGCCCTCACTCATCCAACAATCATGGCGCTCGCTCAGAAATACGGCCATAGCGCATCACAAATATGCATCCGCTGGAGTATTCAGGTATAGTTTGCATAACAGTAGATCCTCACCAGCTGTTTATAGATATAGTTTACTTAAAAATGGAAATCATCTACTCACGCTTAACCTGTAATGTTAAATGACTGTTTCTTTTTAACTTAAGGTCTGTTACTCTTCAAATAAAAGTAAGCTCCAAGCAGGTTATGAGTCACATAGCAGATTGTAAAACTGTATAGTTTCATAATTGTTATGAAACATCTGTCTGTTACACATTAATGCAATGATCTTCTTTCAGCTGTTAGTTTTGGTCTAAATATTTTGTTTTTCCTGCCAGAATGTCATGCAAATATAATTTTGAGGCAGTGGTTTTGATTTTATACATTAATTTAGCTCTACGTTTCATTTCAGAATGGAGTTGTTACAATTCCAAAGTCCACCAAACCAGAAAGGGTCCATGAAAACTGCCAAGTAAGTTTGTATCTGGATCTTAAAGGTGCAATTTTTTATGCAAAAGAAAATAACTTATAATGATGTCATAAAACTTTACAGTAATTAGCTGAAATACAGCATTTGTTAATGGACAATGCAATTTATATTTAAAAAAAGACTAAATTAACTACAGATTTTCCCCACTTACCAAACCACATCCACAGAAGTACTTTGTACCAATTTACAGAGGCCGAGATATGGTCTACTAGGCTGATATATTAATATTTTTATTTCTGAATACTTTTTTCAGTTTGTACTTTATCATGACTGAAGCCACCAGTAGTTTCTCTTTGGGATCATCCTTTTGAAAGCGCACTTATAATGTTGTGCCGTTCAGGTGTTTGGGTTCAGCTTGGATGATTCAGACATGGCAGCGCTGAGTTTGTTGCATGATGGGAGACATGTGAGCTGGGACCCAACTAATGTGGAATGACCAAATCTCTAAGAAAACCACCTGTTCAGGTGAGCTTGGAAGACAACAAGAGGCTCAATCACTCTAATTTGTGATTTAAAACTAAATGATCAAAAATGGTATTATATGTGAATGTAATTATGTACGGGATATTAAAGGAGAAGTCCACTTCCAGAACAACAATTTACAAATAATTTACTCACCCCCTTGTCATCCAAGATGTTCATGTCTTTCTGTCTTCAGTCATGAAGAAATTATGGTTTTTGAGGAAAACATTTTAGGATTTTTCTCCATGTAATGGATTTCATTGGTGCCCCATTTTTGACTTCCAAAATGTAGTTTAAATGCAGCTTCAAATGGCTCTAAACGATCTCAGCCAAGGAAGAAGGGTCTTATCTAGCGAAACAATCTGTTATTTTTTCAGAAAATAATTTAATACTTTTTAAGCACAAAAGCTTGTGTAGCACAGGCTCTGGGATTTACAAAGCGAATGCGCAAAGACTAAGAGAGTGCAAGTATGTTTGTAAACACTGTTTACAAACAAAAAGGTACAACGATGTCCTCCTCTCAAGTTGTAGGAGAAAATAAGATGGAGTTTTTCGCCATACTCAGTACATAGATGATGAATTTACACGTGATTTGTAGACCTTTGAGTCTCGTTCAGCAAAATGAACGAATCTTTTTTCGGGTCATTTAGTTCATTTTAGCAAAATATAATTAAAATGTTAAGTGTTACTTCCCTAACACATCTACTGCTTATACAAACATTAATCACACTACAAACAAGACAAAACTATAATGCTGTAAGAAACAGAAAAGATTAATTCATTGTTTACCTGGGTCTTTAGTCTATGATAAGCTCACCTCACCTCTTATCTGACAAGTTTTCAGGTTTGAGTCGTTCGTTCATTATGTGACAGCCCCATAAGATGAACGAATGACTCGGAAAACCCGAAGACTCGAAACAGGTGAACTGTTTCCAGTACAGAATCTAACAGGACGTTGCACATGCGTGACTGAACAAATCACTCCTGAGATGACTCGTTCTTCCCGAGTCACATTAAAGATTCGTTCAAAATGAAAGAACGACCCATCACTAATTCGTAGCATGGTGGACGCACATCCCAGAGCCTGTGCTACACAAGCTTTTGTACTTAAAGTATGCAAATTATTTTAAAAAAATTACATTTTTGAAAAAAATGACAGATTGTTTTGCTAGATAAGACCCTTCTTCCTCAGCTGGGATCGTTTAGAGCCCTTTGAAGCTGCATTTAAACTGCATTTTGGAAGTTCAAAATCTGGGCACCAATAAAGTCCATTATATGGAGAAAAATCCTGAAATGTTTTTCTCAAAAACCATAATTTCTTTACGACTGAAGACAGAAAGACATGAACATCTTGGATGACAAGGGGGTGAGTAAATTATTTGTAAATTGTTGTTCTGGAAGTGGACTTCTCCTTTAACAGGATACAATATGAAGGATGATCTCAAAGACAGTATTAAACTACCAATATCAGTGTTTGGACTAATTTACAGGTTGGAATTTTTGTTTTAATTTAACTCTTCAGCTTCTTCATTACTTCACAGGTTTTTGGATTCAAACTAACAGCAGAAGACATGGACCAAATTAGTGATTTACACACCAATCATAAGCTGATTCATCTCACTTATCCACTCTGGAAAGGATAGCCTAGCAATCAAAATACTAGTGGTTTGTTTTTAGGATAATGACAGCTCCTGAGCTCACTGTGAAAGAAAAGGTGGTTATTTACAAAAGTGATGAATTCGAGGAAATCAGGGATTTGCATGCTGCCGATGTCACACTTGTGCCTTTTTTTTAAACCAGCATTCATTGGTGTTGAGTGACTAAGATTTGTGTAGTGGTCCAAATATTATTAGTAACAGTTAGTAACAGGATTTACTCATCCTCAATGCATCCTAGGTGTATATGACTTGCTTATTTCAGACGAATCCAATCGGAGTTACATTAAAAATGTCCTGCCACTGGGAAAAAAAAAAAAAGAAAGAAAAAAAAAAAGACTTGAAATAATTTGTTACCCCACTGACTTAAAATTTTTAGTCAACTTAAATATTCCAGTTGTCACTTAATTAACATCAAGTAACTTACAATTTCAAGCTGACTAAACGAAAAATTTTAAGTAAGCAGGTTAACAAATTATTTTAAGTTGAAACAACTTTTTGAATTTTTATTTATTTATTTATTTTTTTTACAGTGTGGCTCTTCCATGCTTTATAATGGCAGTGGGTGGGTGTTTTTATACAGCAGTCCAAAACAAGTCCAATAAAGCACATCCATCCATAATAAAAAGTGCCTCACATGGCTCCAGGGGGTGAATAAAGGCCTCCTGTAGCAAATCAATGCGTTTGTACAAAAAAAAATCCATATTTAAAACATTTTTCACCAGTTCCAGATGGATGACATAGGATGTGAGAATATGCTAGTCTCACAAGAACCAATGTTTGTTTATAGGAGCAAAAGAAGCAAAATTTCTTTACTTTAGCAAAGGAAAACCAGTCTCCTCTTGGCTTATATTGAAATCTTCCAACATTTTCTTTACAAAGCCTTATTTTATACTTCTAATTTGTGACCGATTTGTGTTTTGCTCACTCCTCTCTGCTTCGGTATTCGTCAACGGCTTCCAAGCTTTATAATGGCAGTTAGAGAAAACAGTTCATAATGTTTTAAATATGGATATTTTCTTACAAAAACGCATCGATTAGGAGGCACTTTATGTTATGGATGGAAACGCTTTATTGAACTTCTTTTGGACTGCTGAACCAAAACACCCACTCACTGCCATTATAAAGCTTGAAAGGACATTTTTTAATACAACTCCAATTGTAATCGTCTGACAGAAGAAAGTCACATATACTTAGGATGCCTTGAGGGTAAGTAAATTTATAGGCTCATTTTCATTTTTTGGGTGAACTTGCCCATTAATAGTGACAGAACAATCAATATAAATATCAAGTTGATATTGAATGGATGTAATGTCAGTCATGACATGTTCTCATTTTCCCCATTAATTGTTTTCTGTTATGCTGAAATGTATCAAATTGTTGGTTAAACTAGAAATATTGCTAAAGAATGCCATTTCTGTTTTACACATGTAATTCTCTGTGTGATGTTTGAGTTTCTCAGAAACTGCGGTGTCTGAACTGAAATAAATCACAAAAAATGGAGCCAGCACACATCTTTATAGCAGTGTTACCAATATTGTTTATTCCATCCCTCTCATTTAGAATCATTGTTGTACACAAGTTACATTTTCTTCTCAATATCACAGGTTTCTGTTAAATTATTTTTTTAATCTTGTCCTCTAACATCCAGTTTCACCTCCCTCTCTCCTTTTAAACAAACGAAAAAGCAGATTGTATTATACAAAAATGCAAACCAATTTTCACACAGTGAATTCTTTTACAAAGTCATAAAATGGCGTAATAATGGCTACATCCACATTGGAGTAAGATGGTTCTAAACATTCCTTAATGGAGTATAATATATATTTATATATAAAACCTTTCCTTGTTGAAATTGAGCCTGTACCTTAATTTAAGAGATTTTACAAGACAACTTGGAAGTAATCATAAAAAAGCCATTACATTTCCCAAAAAGTTAGGAATAAAACAAAAACGACAAAAAAAGACAGCCATAACAGTGTTATAAGGTTCAAAATGAGTTAATTTGCGTTTCATTTAAATGAATTCAACAGGTCTGTTCAAAACAGACACGATCCAGTCAGAGAAATGAATATCATCCATTAGGAACAGACCCATTCTCAAAGAAAATCACATTATCCTGCAATTTCTCACTTGAGGAAAAATAACCTCATGCACAAAACTGTAAATGAGCCTTACCGAGTCGTTTCCCGTAAATTGCTATGTGTGGATGGTTGACACTAATTTGTAAAACAAACGAAAAATATCCACGCAGAAGTAATTAGCTCAGTGAGATCACTGATCATTAGAGGAAAAAAAACAAAACAAGAAGTTCTACAGCACCCTAGCAAGTGCCAAATATTAAATACAAGATAGCACATTCCCATACAATCCAAAGATTCAAATAAAAGCAGCATCCTGGCAGTGCATCACTCGAGAATGCTTGCATTAGTACAGCTTTGGGCACTCTGTGAAAGCCAAACGAAAAATTCTCAGCACACCAAGCGCCGGCTAAACGTTTGCCTCGTAGCAGCGATTAGCAACGCGAAACAGAATCAAAGAAAATCCAATGTTAGCGGTGGCGAGAATGTGTTAGCTCACGAAAATTTGGATAATGACAGGGAGGAAAATTCTCATTTTCAGACTCCTAAGCAGAATCCGTATAAAAGCTTAGCCATGTAACTACGCTTAACGCGTTCACACGTCTCTATCGATGAGACGGTAAGATTAAAATGCATCCTGCGCAATTTTAAGCAGTGTGCAATCGTTTTATTTTCCCCGTTTGAATATAAAAGGGAATTCGCTGAGCGCAGTACATCCTCCTGGTGTAACGTTCCTCAATTTAGAAAAATGTTTACCTAATTTTTAAAGGTGATCATTGAGCATAATTGCCAATTGGATGGGTGACATGGCACAGAACTGGGAAATATCAAGAAAGTGTAGTATCTGGGTGAATCTCATGAAACCTCAGGGGAACATGCCCAGGTCATATTATTATTATTATTATTATTATGGGATCTCTGCTGAAAAAAAAAAAAAAAAAAAAAATCTCTGCTGAAAAAAAAAAAAAAAAAAGGCTGGTCTTAAGCTCCGTCTGAAAGGCTGGTTTAAGCTAGAAGTAGCTGGTCTCCTAGCCTGGCCAGGCTGGTCAAGCTGGTTTTAGCTGGTTGTGTTGTTTCAGTTGGTCTCTCAGCCTGACCCGCTAAGGAAATAAGATGGTCTTCACTTCAGAACACAAGATCTAGAGGGCAGGGCTGGATCCAGATCCAACTCCTCACACCTTACATTTCCCTAAACCTACCTTACCCCCTGGATCTTGTGTTCTGCAGTGAGGGACTACTGAAGGAAGTGGCTAAAAACCCTCTAAAACCAGCCTGCTGACCAGCTATGACCAACTAAGACCAGGCTGGATGGCCAGCTAAAAACAGCCAACCAGCTTAGGTTGTTTAGCTGTTTGTTTGTTTTTTTCCAGCAGGGATGAAATCAAGAAATTTCCATTTTTATAAAAATGTCAATGCAGTATTTAAATTGGTAATTTTTTTATTACTGTAATTTGAAAAATGCTAGCAACCTTTACACTGATTTTTTTTAAACATGACTGCAATATAGAATTTTGCATTGACATTTTCTTGAAAATCACTTTTTTAATTACTGCAAATTGAAAAATGCTTGCAACCTTTATACAGATTTAGTTTTTTTTAAATCACTGCATTATAGAATTTTTGTGTAAAGCATACTATATAAAATACTGAAGTAATGATAATGTGACAGGAATTCAGAATTAATTTGGGAGACAAAGATGTGCTTTACCATTATTGGTCCTATACATTTTCTTTCCTATATATTTCTTACTGAAATGTGACCTGGACATGCTTTTAGGAATTTCACTTTGATTACTGGGCTACAAAGCAGCCTTGAACCATTCTTACCAGATTTATTCAGAGGCCAGATTCACCAGAAGGAAAGCAAGAAGCTCAGCTAAATCATAGGCCCTACACAGCACATCTCAAATCAGGCAAAGCCTTAACTAGTTCATGTGATGCTCAACAGCGTGAAATAAAAACACTACAAGAATTAATTTTCCACATTGAGGAGAGGGAGGAGTTAACAATTTAGTATGGAGAAAAGACGACATTCTAGAGAATTTGCTCAGCGAGTGCGATGGGACATCACGCGTTACGTTTAAAACCTCAACAGCAAGGTCGACGTCATCTCCGCGTGTCGGCACAGCTCGATTTCAATCTCGACGACTGCTTGAAAAGGCTGCTTGTGCTCTTTGACGAGCAAGAACATCAAATAATGACCGTGACTACAAGTCATCATAATAAGAGAAATCAACTATATCACCACGGCTATAGCACAAAAACCACAAAAGATTACACGTTAAGAGGTTGCACCCAAAATTGGAGCTGTATATCATAGTCGGTCTCAAGAGACTAGAACAAAATGTCACACGTGAAGAATGTCATCACTATAGGAAGACTTCAGACTTCAAATAATCTTGTTCTCTTTGTTTACGGGGCCTCGTTTCGGAAACAGTCACTGAATACGTCGTGTAAAAACACGTTTAAGTCAAAGCAGGCTGATGGAGGATCAACTCGACAGGCCTCGATTCATGAGTCGCGTTAAATATTCTGCAGAAATTCATAATAGTCTCTGATTCCGAACTAATTTGGAGTTTATAAAAAGGAAACCTAAAGACATTAAATAGCTCATCTATAATGAACATCTGTCTGGATTTTTATTTAAAGGGACAGTTCATACGGCAAAAATAAGAATTGTGTCATTTCCATTCAAGTTGTTCTAAACCGGAATGACTTGCTTTTAGTGGAACTGTTTTTTTTTTTCCAAGACAGAATGTCCCTTTTTGGTTGAACTGTCCCTTTAACATTTTTTTTTCAGAGTGTCAAAACTGTAACACGATCGTTTAGCGCAGCGGGACCCGGCGTTGTCGAAACTACTGCCCTGGTATACTTCAATGCAGCGGTTTAATGGTGAGACTCGAATATGCAAACTCGACCAGGAGAGCCAAATATGCAACTTCACAGAAGTTAGGGAAAACGGATGAAATAATTTCCTAATAGGCTGTAATCTTCAGAAACGGCTGTGGCGCTGGGAGAAAGAAAAACTCCCCCCGACCACGGGGCTCCGAAGAACACAAGGGAAGCGAAGTGTTGCACCTCTTCTACTAAAAAGCACACAATCATGGAAAACATGGAAAAAAGTGCTCAATTTTCAAAACATCTGTTTGCATTCTATAAAACAGAACGCTTTAGACACGTGTCACCACACATTTACAAATTCCTTAACAGTTATATAGCCAAACCATAAATTAAACAAAACCTGACAACTTATTATATATAGATAGATATATCTGTCCTTCCCCCTTGTGTCATCCAGAGCCCAATCGAACTGCCATTACAGCGATACACTGCCACGGTCGAGTGTCATGTGGGGAGACCCGTGTTAACGGTCCATAAAAATGGATTCATAAAAGGTTCTCCATGCTACTTTAAACCTGGCGAGTCAGATCATATTCAAGGCTGCAGAGATCCAGGAAGTTGGACGTTTCCACCGAGCCCCGACCGCGCGATCGGCAACTAGCCCCGATGCTAAAAATAGCGCGTTCGATTCTCGTTTTGATTTCCACCGGTTTGCGTCGTCCTGTCCGTGCTAGCTTTGGGTTGACTGTTCGTTCTTGATATATAGGGAAAACAACAAAGTAAGCATTATTCAGATGCCCTGGTTTCCAGGCGATGAGAAGTCATTAAAACAAAAAGCTCATTCACAGAACAAAAAGAAAGAAAATTTATATCACGGCAGATACTGCTCATTTTTCTAAATAAAAAACAACAGAGAAGTTTGTGTCGGTGCATGCATGTAGCAGCATGCAGGTGTGTATGTGTGTATGTGTGAATGCGTGTCCCTCATTATCAGCTCCGTCTGAATATTAAAAACACATCTTGCATCTCCTGAAACTGATCGAATTACTCAAGAGATTAATTTCAAAGCCCTCCGAGAAGGAATATTGACCTCTGGAGAGGTTGTCTGTGTATATATATGTATGTGTGTGTGTGTGCGTGCGTGTGTGTGCGAATACACTCTTAAGAGCAAGAGTGAACAACACCATTCTTTTGAAGGTCTGAGCTACTCGCTGCTTGGTCAGCAGAGCAGAGGGTGAGAGACGACGTCTTATTGGTCAGCGAGAGCATAGATCCACCCATACTACTGGCTGGCTTCATGCCACTGGATCCATTAGACACCTCACTGATGGAGAGAAGAGAAGAACAGACAGAGAGAATGAGTGTATTTTGTGGAAACATTATTCAAACATGCCTACTGGCTAACAGAGCAACAGAAAAAAAGGACAAACAAGAGGCCCGAGCCTAACAAGATTAACAGTGTAATGGTGAACAGATGTAGAATGGAGACAGTCCCGTCTAGGGCTGCATTTTGTCATTTTATTATGCAAGCTAGTGATTATTTTGATAACCGACTAATTTAATCATTATTAAAATGATTAATCAACTATCTGGATAATTTATTAAAAAGTAAATTAAATCAGGTTTAACTAAATTGAACCATTTATTATTTCAGTTCAGCTAATTTAGCTGTTACGACACTTAATTAAATCAACAACTCATAATTCAATTCACATTTAAATGGATAGTTCACCCAAAAATGAAAATTTTGTCATTAATTACTCACCCTCACGTCGCTCCAAACCTGTAAGACAAGGAAAACAAAAATAACGACTTTATTCAACGATTTCTTCTCTTCAGTCTTTCACAAGAGTACCATCACACATGCAGTCCTCGACAGAGACTGACACGGAAGAGAAGAAATTGTTGAATATGGTTATTTTTGTTTTCATTGTGCACAAAAAGTATTCTCGTAGCTTCATAAAATTAAGGTTGAACTACTGATGTCACATGGACTGTTTTATCGATGTCCTCACTACCTTTCTGGGCCTTGAACATGGTAGTTGTGTTGCTGTCTATGCATGGTCAGAAAGCTCTTGGATTTCATCAAAAATATCTTAATTTTTGGTCCGAAGATGAACAAAGGACTTATGGGTTTGAAACGACATGAGGGTGAGTAATTAATGACAGAATTCTAGTTTTTGGGTGAACTGTCCCTTTAAATAAAGCACCATTTTGATGGGACAGCCATTTGTAGTGGCGTCCAAAACCATAAGGGATATTATCAAGTGCACTTATATTCAGTCCCATGATGCACTGTGTACAACTGATGTAAACTCAACATGGCTACAGAATACCCATATTGCACCGAGAGGGTCGTGCTGAATTTATTTCAGCATCTCACCAGAAGATGGTGCCTGCAGCTGAAATATCCACTCAAGCATTTTCCAAACTGCTGGTCCAATGTGAGTACAGTGTAACATTATACAGGTATAAATTTCTTTTTAATTCCTTAGTTTAATTTTTATACGCAGGGGTGCACTTACGTTTTTTAGCCTGGTTCTCGTAAGAGTACTTGGAGATTTGGTTTGTCCTCACATTGCACATAGTGTGTCCTATTAAATATGAAATATTCCTTTTTTGAATTGCCTGAAAAAACCACCTTAAAAAGCATAAAAACTTTTTTGCGACAAATGGGAGTTTTTGCGAAATTGGAAGTGGATGTAATAGAAAAGCAGCTAGTGACCCTCCAGCAGCAAGTCTTGGACACCCCTGGTCTGGTGCACGTTCATATAGAAAAACAATGGAAAAGCAGCACAATAAAATGCAAAAACGTGTCGTGTGAACAGACTCTTAAAAAGCTAGTGAAGAAGTTTCTTTACTCACCCCAATGCTAAAGAGAGTTCCTCCAACTGGGCTTTACGGTCAGGCTGCCCATTCTCAGTGGCCTTCAGCTTATATTCATGGGCCACCTGATTCTCCTTCAATCATGGAAAAAGGTTCAATGAGCTTAGACTGCTCATATGAGAATAAATGAACACTTTGTTATGGGTGTCAGTGTGACTCACCATGGCGATTTCTCGGGTTCTCTTTTTGATCTCCAGCTCTACGTGATCAAGCTCCAGGCTGAGCTGCTCACTGGACACCGCGCCACCTGAAGACCACTTCACTCCAGCCGCAGGCTGAGATGCCAGCGCACACGCCTCCCTCTGCAGGAGCATAGAGTTACTGGCAGCCTGTGTGCGCACGTGAGATGTTTATTAATATTAATGAATGTAAGACAAGGCTGTGCATTGTAAGTCGTGAATTTGGATGGAGATTTCATACACACCTCCATGCCACGGGTCTGCTGACTGATCTGTTGGTTGACTTGCTGGAGCTCAATCTTGAGCTGCTCACGGTCAGGGGCAGACACGGGCAGACTGGCAAAAACACAGGAAATCATCATGTTTTGTATTCTCAAACATTAAATCATACACTATAATCATATACTATAAAAAGCCTATGTTAGATGTGTTTTTTTTTTAAATGTAATATATTTTAAAACATCTAGTACTACCATTATGTCTTGTTTTTGTCATTCATGACAACATTCTGTTTAAAAAAATGAAAGAAAACTTAACATTCTTTAACATTTTTGTTAGTCAAGTGTAAGACATTAGTTTTAGTACCGCTCGCTGAAGTGTCCCTGAGAGTTGATGCTCTGGTGCTGAGGGTATGACGCTCCACCCCATCCACTGTGGTTTCCATACGGATAGTCTGCTGTGAAGAAAAACTCAATTTACCAAAAACAAAATTACATTTCTCCAATTTTTAAACACTACGAAAGTCGGAAAATGCTGTCACATTAGCAAAAATTCAGGACGGAACACCCTGATCCAGCTTGCGTTTCCACCACCATCAGTACTCTTACTTGATGGGCGTGGTAAAGTGCGACAATAAGCAACTCTGCCTCCTTTAGTTAAATGTCAGTTTTAATGAACAATAATTGCCATTATAAAAGTATAAGTACAAATTATAAGTGGCGTATATAAGAGGAAATAAAGACAAAAGCAAACAATTCAGTCCAACGTATGCTCCAAATAAAGCGCTGTACTACAGTAAAGTTCAAAATTCCAGAGGATTCATGAGACCACTAATGCCTGTTAAATATACCCAAAATGAATTGTATCTCATGTTTAATCACTACAGAGACATCAGAGCCAGCGGCAAATGTCAGACAGACTAGTCGAGCTAAGGCTGGTCTATGCGGACACACGAGCACTGAGCGATACATGATCGCCTGGAGCTCGCATCTCCGAAATCGGCATAGCACATTTTTTAAATAGGCGTTATCTTTATAAGCAAACCACAGATTTGAGTTTTAAACAACTACATTCTCACCTGAAAAACTCTTAAAACTACATTTCATGACACAATAACAGTAATATTTTGAAAATAATGCAGATTTTTGGGCAATGACATTTTACAAGTCCACAAGAACAGACAAAGAACGCGTATTGAGAAACGGCTATTGTCTGTGTGAAAATATAAATAAAATACACTGCAATTTTTTTTGTGTTTGCACACTCTGATGTAAATAAGCCCAACAAGCATGAGCAGCATAGCGGAACAAGTAAAGAATGCTTTATCCTCTTGTAGCACGCAGAATGTGCGTGAAGATTCTAGTCAACCAATCAACGTTCTGCAGTGAGTTTAGCTCCATCCTTTTGGTACCCCTTGTTGTGCTAGGTACCCCAACTGAGGGGTACACTATTTTGGTACCACTCACAACTTCTGACAATGGAAACGGACATAATTGCGTACTGTACTGTACTGAACCATAACGCTCAGCAGAAATGAACCATAAGATTTTATTTTTGCCGTTTTTATGCCTATATTTAGGTAGGACAGTATAGTTGGACAGGAAGCGAAGAGGGAGAGAGAGAAAGGGGGTGGGATCGGGAAAGGTCGGCAAGCCGGGATTTGAACTCGGGACTCCCGCAGCGCAACAGCGCAATATGTCAGCGCAATATGTCAGCGCAATATGTCAGCGCAATATGTCAGCACGCTACCCACGAGGCTATTGGCGTCAACATAAACAGACTTTTAAATGTAATTACAACTTTTTATCTCACTATTTTTCCTCAAAATTGCGTTATACAAACTAACATTTGCAACAAATAAAAGTCACAATTGCGAGATATAAACTAACAATTCTGACTTTCTTCTCAAAATTGCATGATACAAACTCACAATAGTGACTTTCTTATAATTGCATGATAAAAAAAACCTCACAAATGCGAGAAAAGTCAGAAATGCGAGATGGACTCACAATTCTCACTTTTTTTCTTGCAAATGCAAGTTTATACCTTGCAATTGACCTTTTTCTTATAATAGTTTGATATAAAATCGCAATTGCGAGTTATGAACTCAGAATTGAGATACAAACTCACAACGGCAAGACACAGTCAGATAAACTCGCAATTCTGACTTTTTCCCCTTGCAAATGCTTTAGATTTTTTTTATATCTCATAAGTCTGACTTTTTTTCTTAGAATTGTGCGATATAAACTCACAACTGCAAGTTATAAAGTCCCATTTTGAAGGGGGAAATAAAGAGACTATTCTGAGAATTAAGTTTATCTCTCACAATTCTGAGAGAAAAAAAAAAATCCGAGTTTACATCTTGCAATTCTGAATTTTTAGTTGAAATTGTGAGATAAGTCGCAATTACCTTTTTTATTTTTTAATCAGTGGCAGAAACAGGCTTTCATAATTTAAGATAAAGTACTAGATATTATAAAGATGTTCAGTCACCTGTCATGGTCATGTGTTTGGAGCCCGAGGCCTGTGAGGATGCTATGGCCTGTACAGGCCCAGTGGTCTGGTAACCCGTTTTAGAGGTACGTGAAATGGCACCAAAAGGAGACACTGTGGGCAGAGGACCAAAGGGAATGATGGGATCGTCGTCTTTGGCTTCCGCAGAGCGCCGCTGGGTGTCCAGTGGAGGTTCACGGAGAACTTTCCCCTCCGCATTCTGTTGTAGGAGAGTACAGGAATAAAATTTGTTATTGATAGTCTTATTTGATGTGTGGAAACAAAGCGCGAGATAGACCACTTGCCATCATCTCCACAGCACTACTGACATCTTTTGGTTTAGCATCCTTGGAGCCAATGTATGATCCTATGGTGTCACATGACCAGGGGGAATACTGCCCAGCATAGTCCGGCTCCCGACTTCCAAAGGCTTTAGAGCCGTCCTCCAAATACTGCAGACATTCAGTATTCAAAAATTAAAAAGAGCAATCTTGAGCACTGTGTTCATGATCCATGAAGGACAGGAGAATGTCGTTTAGGACTCACCTCCCGAGGGTAGTCGTTGGGGAACGGGTGTGTAGGAAGAGTCGGGGAAGCAGCAAAGGGGGGAGGAGAGATGACTTTTCTCTCCTCTAGCTGGACAAGCAACTCTTTGCGTCTGCGATGCAAGTCATCCAGACTGGGCTGAGAGCGATTATACGGGTCCTGCTGGGGGAGAACATATAACTCAGATTTGGAAATTTATATTGATAAACTGAGTTGAGATGGTTAAAGACTCAGGTCAAGTGACTTGGTATACAAACTAATTTACTTCTATCAAGGCTCTTGACTACAGAAATGACACAGGATGTATTGGTTCATAAAATGCTATAACTTTACAATATGTTTTATATGTTAACATTAGTTTATTACATTAATTGGCGTAACCTACCAACGAAAAATAATTCTAATGCATTTATTAATCCTAGCTAATGTTAATTTAATATTTACTAATTCATAGAACTAAACTTGTTAACATTATTCATTAGACATGAGCTGACACAGACTAACATGAAATATGGTGCAATGGTTCCAGTTTCATTCTGAATTGGACGTAACCAAAAACTTCAGTAAAGGGAATTGATTTGTTAACACAGTAACTAATGTCTCGCCACAGACATCACAGAGTCTGATTCAAAACACTAATTCATATGATTTAAAGTGTTTCATAAATAACTTTGACTCAGTAAACCGTTTCTTACGCATCACATGACATCACATGATTATTGCATATTCCATTATCATATAATAATGAAAATGTGTTGTTATATTGTTTTCCTGGTAGAGGTGTGCAATAATGACTGGAACTTTGTCAATAACGATAATTAGAAAATATTTTGCTGAACATGTTATTGTGCTGGTATTTAGACAGGTTTAGGACTGCCATGGACAGCTGACTCCCAAAGCTTTTGATATTATTCATATTCTGTGTGGTGGTTAGTTTGCAGGAGTAACAAATTAAATAAATTTAAATTGATTTTTACTTTTTATTGGCATTTTTATCTTTATAAAGCCATTTTTTCTAACCTAATTAAATGTATTCATTATCTCATGTGTCAAATTCTAAAATTTAAGCAAATTCAAATAGTAAAACACCATAGGGCATTACAAATCAGTGCATCAAAATCTGGCACAAAATCTGCATCTGAAGTGGCATTTAGATGCATTCACACCAACTGTTTAATGCTGGATGTTTTGATGTTTAAAAACAAAAACAAAAAACAAAAACAAAAAACAAACAAAACAGAAAAAAAAAACACTGGAGAAAAAAGGGAAAATATACTTTAAATATAATCCTAAATTCGTTAGTAGGTTGCGACATATCACTGCATGAGTGGGTTGAGTCATTTATTCAACTGATTAAATTCAAATGGTTGATTGATTCAGTAAAGAAACACTGTCTGTGTTGCTCAGAGATACAAAACAGTTCTGCTGTGGTTTTGTTTGTAACTTTACAGCAAAAACAAGAACAGTTATAAAATGCAAGTCACCTAATATTAACTTCTTGTTTATTTAACTTCATTAAATCAATATTGCATTTGCAATTGTACTGATATTTGGAGAAAAACATCACTCTTTGTGTGATGTTAACTAATTCATATGATATAAATACAAAAGACAAAAAAAAAAAACAACAACAACACGGGGACATTTTTGCACCTTGTCTTAAAGTTTGGGGGAATTCTAAATGTATTTTAATAGACTAAATCTCAAAATGTGCTCGCACAGTAGTCTAACTTAAATCTCAGTGTATACGTCCACTCTCTAGGTGTGTTTTTGTTTTTATTTTTTGATAAACACGATAATCGCATATTGTTAAACAATTACAATATTATTGTAGATGATAAATATCGTACACCCCTATTTCTTGGTAGCTTTAAAAATGAAAACAAACGCTATTTAGAACAACTTAAAGTTATATTTTTATAATGATTACACTAAAATCATGTGTTGGAAAGACAGCACTAAATATACTAAAAATGTTAAAATCATGTTCATTAACTAAAACCTAATTTCTAAACAACAAATGTTATAGGCATGCATATCAAGCAAGGGGAACAATTGTTTAGCATGCAAAAACCTTAAGAAGAACAGAACTCACTCCTATGTGGGACCTCATTTGGCTGGGGTGCGGTCCAGCATGATAGTACCCGTCCGGTGGGTATCTGTCTCTGGATGATGCTTCCTGGGGGTGGTACAGAGAACCTGCAGCCCCTCCTGGAGGTGGAGGCATAGCGGCTGGGGGAACATCCAAAGGAACCGGGCTCATCCTAACCAAGTCGTCTCTGGGCGGGGCAAATGGAGGTGGGGGTGCAGGATAATGTCCGTGTCTGCGACTATAATGGGAGGGCGGTGCATATGTGTGGGCTGAGAAAGGGGGGCCAGAGTGGTGGCTCGGATATTGGCGATCTGGGCCGTAACCTGGGTAGGGCTCTGAGTAAGGTGGTACTGCAGACTCGCCCGGGGGAGGCGGATTACGGATGTAGCGGGGCGGGACATACTGTGGAGGCTGGTATGGGTAGGGGTTGCCTGTAAGAACACAAAGGTTATTAGAATTATGACGTGCCAAGACTAATATTCAGTTAAAAAATTTGGTGCAATAAACAGTTTAATTTGAATGAACGGCTTACAAAACATTGGTTTAGATTGTTATGAGTGTTTGCATGCCATCAAGAGTTGTTTTAATCTACTTTCACACTGCAAAGAAAACTGGCCAATTAATAGGATTTGAACTTGGTCACATGCACAGTTTTTCTGCTGTTCCTTAAAACTATGACTTGATGGCACTCATGGACAGTCTATAGACCAGACAATAAAACGTCTGTTTAAAAACATTTACATACTGTTGAAACTGCCTTTCTTCTCTCTGAAAAGCAGGTGCCAGAAACAGAAAGTTATACAGACAAATTAGATAAATTTCTAACCATTATGCACAATAAATTGGAATCACATTAGTTTTACATGGTCATTTTTTTTTTCACTGGCTGATGTTGGATATTTAATTGTTTACGCTCATTTCTGCAATTTTGTCACCATCTAATGCCTACTTAGGGTTAATCTTTAAAATTATTTAATAACACTAATAGCTGTAATCTTGCTTCAGTCGCAAAGAGTTTTTAACATTTCAGTCGAATTGGGTGAACTGGTTCACCCAGTTCACAAAAAACAGCATTTCGAAAGAGTGATTCATTCACAAACCAGACATCACTCCGGCTGAGGCTATGGATTACAGGTAAAAGTGTTGTAAATAATTACAACAGTTTCTTGCACAGACTGATCATTTCACTTCGTAAGACCTCCATATATCATCAGAATACACGGATATTAATTTTGTGCTGCCTGATAAGCTTTTTATGACTCTCAAGTGACAGTAGCCATTGACTTGCATTTTATGAATTAACAATGACCTTTCAGCTTTCAGCTAAAAATCTTTGCTGTTTTATCGAACAATCTTGAATGTAGGGAACTATTTTTGGGGTGAACTATCCATTTAAGCAAATCTCTAAACAAATATCCATTATTCTTTGTGCATTATAATTTTGTGATGCCTGAATTCACTTCCGTTTTTAGCATTTTATTGTTTTATCCGTTTACACAAATAATAAATTTGCAATTTAAACTAAAAAAAATAAAAATAATTAAAAACAGGCCTGATTCCCTTAACAAAAATCTACATATGGATACAGATACCGTAAAATTAAATTACAGTACTTTAAGCACTACTTTTTCTTTATTTTCAAGGACTTCACCAGAGATCTCACTTATCAAACAATAAATATAGAAAATATACTAATAAAACAAAATTGCAAAAATAAAGTGAAGAATTTTACTTGTATAAAAATCTGGCTCTAAACCTCTCTTTTCTTTATTCAAAGTGGATTTAGACACGTATATGGAAAAAAGTTATGTTAATAAAAAAACTGCATCTCTATAGTCATCCTATGTGTCCTCTAAGGTGTAAATGTATTACTTTTCTTTTGTTAACCTGGCAACACATCCCTTAGAACACCCACCGAAGTCCCGTTCTAAACTGAATGATTCACAATCCACACTTCGAAGATCTGACCTGATGCAAAAGATTTGCAAACCCGCTCCGAAGTTCTGATCTTATTCAAATGATTCGCAATCCATGCTCCGAAGTCCCAATCTGAATAATGATTTGCGAACCATCATTTCAGATCAGGACTCTGAGCATGGATTTACAAATGATTCACGAACCCACTCCAAATTACTAAATCAAATGATTTGCAATATGCAAAGTCCCAATCTAAACCAAATGATTCACGATACTGAAGATATTGAAGTTATGCAATATGCGATCCGGTTGGAGCGCTTCAAACAGTGAATCATATTTGCAATGTAATGGTGAATCGCGCTAGTGAATCGCTTGAAAATAAGGATTCAATTCACAAGTTTGAATCCAGCGTTCCAGCGTAAATTACTCACTCAATTGATTCAATTCATCTGTCCCTCTTTTCACATCTTCAGCCATGTTTGCATGACACTGTCAGTGCTACTACTGGCTTAACTCATTAGTTTATGACAATAACTAAAATAAGCCAAAAAAAAAAAGTTTTTTGAACTGCGTAAAATGTATAAAAGGATGTGCTTGTTAAAAAAAAATTAATCATATCTTCTTTAAGTTTAAAGGGATAGTTCACCCAAAAGTAAAAATTCTGTCATTATTTACTGTCCTTCATGCTGTTCCAAACACATAAGACCTTCGTTCGTCTTAGGAACAAAAATTAAGATATTTTTGATGAAATCTGAGAGCTCCCTGAACCTGCATAGACAGCAACACAACTACCACGTTCAAGGTCAAGAAAGGTAGTAAGAAGATCCAGGGTTCCCACACCTTGGTTAACTTCAAATTCAAGGACCTTTCAAGGACTTTCCAGGTTCAATACCCTCATATTCAAGGACCTTTTATGTGGTGACATATTTCAAGTGAGAGCAAGGTTACATCATGTTACTTGTAAGATACATTGTTACAGTTTTCATGTGTCAAAAACACCTATGCAGAAAAAAAAAAAAAAAAAAAAAAAAAAAAATGTTATTCAAATTTCACACCCATATTTGCAATGATTCATGGTAATGTAAATCAAGCAAGCTAGTATGCATATGCCACAAAGTGTTGGCGAAATAACACATTAGCAGATCGGAAGGAATAATATGGCATTTTTTTTCCAGAAAACTCCTTGCACAAAATAAATTTAAGCACTTTTAAGGAACTGTATCAATGTATGTTTATTTTCAAAAACTTTTCAGGACCTTGAATTTTTTTAATTTTTTTTTTCAGATTCAGATTTTTTTCAAACTTTCAAGGATTTTAAGGACTCATGGGAACCCTGAACATCATTAAAACAGTCCATGTGACATCATCTCGGGTTCAACCGTTATGTTATGAAACTACGAGAATACTACGAGAAAAAAAATAAAAAATAAAAAAAAAGGACTACCTTCCTGGGGTTCATGGTATAATGGACTTCTATGGTACCCCAAGTTTGAATTTCCAAAATGTAGTTTAAATGCGGCTTCAAACGATCCCAAATGCGGTTGTAAATGATCCCAGCCGAGAAAGAAGGGTCTTATCTAATGTAATGATCGGTTATTTTCATTGAAAAACTACAATTTTTTTTTTTTTTTTTTTTAATCTCAAACGCTCGTCTTGTCTTGCTCTGCCTGAACTCTGTGTATTCTGGCTCAAGACAGTTAGGGTATGTTGAAAAACTCCAATCGTATTTTCTCCCTCAACTTCAAAAATCATTTAAAAATGATCCTACATCACACCCTTAACAAAAAGGTAAAACAGCGATATAGGGCGATTTTGAAGTTGAGGGAGAACATGAGATGGGAGTTTTTCAACATACCCTAACTGTTATGAACCAGAAAAAAACAGTTCAGGGAGGGTAAGACAAGATGAACTTTTGACATTAAGTATATAAATTATTTTTATGAAAATGACCGATCGTGTCGCTAGATAAGACCTTTCTTTCTCGGCTGGGATCATTTACAGCTACATTTGGGGTCGTTTGAAGCCACATTTAAACTGCATTTTGGAAGCTCAAACACCATACTTCACTATACATCCACTATATGGAGAAATGCTGAAATGTTTCCTTAAAAAGCGTAATTTCTTTACGACTGAAGAAAGACAAACATCTTGGATGACAAGGGGGTGAGTACATTATCTGTACATTTTTGTCCTGGAAGTGGACTTCTCCTTTAATGACAGAATTTTCGTTTTTGGGTGAACTATCCCTTCAACAAATTAGCCTAGTTTACTTCAATTGGTTGGTCAGCAGTATCCAGCATTCTTTCTTTACATCTTTTTTTTATATGACCTGGACACAGTATTTTATGAAAACTTCTTAAACAGTTTTGTATTTAAATCAATCTTGCATCTTGCAAGCAGAGGAGCAGCTTCATAATCTGTTCAAACAACTATCCATATGAGCAAATCTAATCACCTGTCGGGTACTGAACATCATACTGAGATCCTGAGGGAGGAGGTCTGGCTGGCTCTGGATAGAAGAGCTCGGGCTGCTGTTGTGGATACATCTGTGGTGCACCTCTGGGCACGACTGGCACCTGCTTGGGCATGGGTAAGTGATCCGCCCTGGGGTGAGGCACAGGGTGGGGTGTCAGGGCCAAGCTAGATTTATCCAAACTTAAGAGAAATAAGAAGTAGAAATGAGTCAGTGGTAACATGTTGCTCCTTCCTGTTAAAGCGAAACCTATTAAGCACAACTTCTCACTATCTCAGCACTTTTGCAGTCAGATACTCTAGTCATAAAAGCAGAGAACGAGAAGTCAAAATGAGAAGCAAAGGCTTACGAGTCGGGTGGCGACCCAGGAGCACTCAGGCTAGTGGCATCCATCTTGGGCTTGAGTAAGAGGTCATATGTGGAATGGTCTGTGCCTCTGGGGATGAGCTGGGGAAGAGGGCCTCCGTTGGTAAGGGCAGAGCCCTTTCGCCCAGGCTCTAGCGGGACCACCTCATCAGGCAGCAGGCCAGGAGTGCAAGGCACTCGTGCAGCAAGACGTTTGTTCATTTTACGATACCTGCAGAGTGAACAACAAATGAGATTCTGACTATTAAGCAAGTTTGTGGGTTAACACTTACCAGACATGTAAGATGTTACAACGGCACTCACTTTTCCAGCTCCTCCTGTGAATGGGCGAAGGTGCAGCTAGCTCCTCTGGGACAGCCTCCTTTCTGCTTCATGTCTCTGCACATGTACGTCTTGTATTTGCTGTGCTGGGGTGGCTGCTGCGTGTCGGCACCCTTCTTGCTGTGATTCTGAATGAAGTCCACCAGGCCGTGCACTACCGTCTTTACCGCCACCAGTCCCTTCTCCAGCTGCTCCCAGGTTGGAGGAGGAGCATCTGAATAGAGATGAATCAAAGCAAAACTGATCACAGAACTGCTGCAGATTTTACTAATTCATTCCAAGGGTGGGATTCTTGTAACAAACCTGGACTGGGGTCAATGTTAGCGAGCAGTTCTAGGTGAGGTCTCAGCCTGTTGAGATTGGCAGGGTCACCTGTCCTCTGCAGTGCGATGGTCAGCTCCTGCACACTCTGAGCAAACGACGCTGGGGTCTGCAACTGAAAAACAAACAGTCATATTCCTTTTATCCACTACTCCAAAACAGTAGCATTTATGCCATTTAAAAGAGTGCAGGAAATCCTCAAGCTGTGCAAACAGACACTTGTTATACCTTATCAATGATGGACTGCATGTGGGACTTGTGAGACTGGTCTCCATACAGCAGAGAAGACCACTGATCGGGGGCGATGCGGAGCCCTCCCTCCATTGCGATTTGAACAATCTGAGAATCATGTTCCCGCCGAAGTGCCTCATATGTGCGGAACTCCTCTTTCAACTGCATTAGTGATGAATCCTCATCCCGCTTTGTCACCTATGATACATAAGAGATTCAACTGAAAACTACAGCTGTTAACGTTATTGCGAATAAGCTGTTGACAGAGTTCGTACAGACACTGTAAAATGAAATTCCAGGATTTTTTAAGGACTTTGTTGCAAACTACATGCACTAGATGCAAAGCATCACTACTGAAGCATTACAAAGGATGCTTCACTTTTACTATAGTAAAACCAGTTCATTTTCCTAAGGAATTTGTATGTGTGTGTACTTTTTTCTTTCTTTTGTTTTTATAACTGTCCTGCCTTTATGGTTTGATGTTTACTACTGTATTGGGGGGGGACGAGAGAAGTCTCTTTGAAATCCTGATCTAAAACAATTGATTCACGCTCCGAAGTTCCGATCTAAACCAAAAGATTCACAAACCGGCTTCAAAGTTCCAATCCCCAATGAAAGATTTGCGCTACGCAATTTGAAGTCCTGATCTAAGTCAAATGATTTGTGAAACCACTCCATAGTTTAACCAAGGTATTTGTAGTAAAAATGTGGTTATACAAAAAAAAAAAAAAACAAACAAAAAAAACAAACATTGTTTCAATTTTTACTATAGTAAAACCATGATTATTTTTCTTAAGGTATTTGTATTTGTGTATACTTTGTCTTTCTTTTGTTTTTATAACTGTACTGACTTAATGGTTTGATATTTTCTACTGTTTAATAACAAAAAAAAAAAAAAAAAAATAAAATAATAATAATAATAATAATAATAATAATAATAATAATAATAATACAAACTCACTCTGAAACCCTAAACTGAATCAAATGATTCACAATCCATGCTCCGAAGATCCGATCTGAAGCAAATGATTTGCGATGCACACTCTGAAGTCCTGATCTGAATAATGATTTGCGAACCATCATTTCAGATCAAAACTCTGAGTGCAGAGTATGAATCATCTGACTTAGATCGGAACCTTGCATATCACAAATCAATTCGCGCATCACGACTCATTTGATTTGAATCGTTCAATTTGCAAAATGATTCACAAATCTGTTGCAATCTAAAATCAAATGAATTGCAATACAATCCCCAATCTAAGTCAAATGATTTGTGAAACCACTCCAATGTCCCGATCTACATCAAATGATTTGTTATCCACGCTCTGAAGTTCTGATCTGAATAATGATTTGCGAACCATCATTTCAGATCAGAACTCAGAGTGCGGAGCGTGAATCATTTGACTTAGATAGGAACTTTGCGTATCACAAATCATTCGATTTGAATTATTCAGTTCGCAAAATGATACACGATCCGATTGAAGCGCTTCGAAACAGTGCATCATTTTGTGACGCAATGGTTTAACTGATTCAGTTGCAAAAAGCTCTGTTTAACCCATCACTATGCTTTTTAAAAATCATCACAAGCGATGCTGAAATTCAAAAATCAATGGTTCTTTTAATTTGTTCTGTTTTTTGCTAGTGAATTGCTTGAATGAATGATCATGAGTTTGAATCAATCAGAGCTGTTTCAGCATAAATGACTCACTCAATTGATTTGGTTCATCTATTCCTCTTTTCGCATCTTCAGCCTTGTTTAGGACTATTACTGGCTCAGCTCGCTAGTTTTCTGACATTAACTACAACAAGCTAAAAAGGTATGATGTTTTTGGAATTGCGTGAAAAGTTGTGTGCTTACTGAAAAAAATGCAACACTTATTTCATAGATACACTCTCTTTTATTAATTGAAGCACTTTTCAAGTACCTCTTCTGGAATATTTTCAAGGGTTTTTTCAGGCCTTAAATTTCAAAAAGTCAAATTCAAGTACTTCAATCACTTTAAGCACCTTGTACGAACCCTGTGTTGAGGTGATGAAAAAGTTAATTTGCACATCAAGAGCATAATTTGTACCCAACAGGGCTGAATAGGAATTAGACAAAAAAAACCCTCATAAGATAAGCATCTCATAAGATGCTTGCTAAAAGTCGAGATAAGATCAAGTGCACAATAAAGGTCACCTACCTTAAAGCAGGAGGCACGGTAGAGGAGCTGAACTACATGTCCAATACTGGTTTTGGAGGCCTGAGGAAATCTTGGTTCCAGTCTCTGGACCACAAAGAGGACCAGAACCTTCCTGGAAAGAGCAGATCCGTCTTCCAAGGCCAGCAGCACCAGTTTTAGTGCCTCCTCCTGCATGGCTGTAGATAAAAAAAAAAGGCAGACAATATATATAAGACACTAGAACTTTCACAAGACTGAATTTTTGCAATGACCATTTGTGTTGGTGTGAACAGGCTTTTAAAGTGTCATCTTACCTGGGCCCAGGAATTGGCAGCCTCTGGCTCTGACAGCAGCCCACAGGTTGGAGGAGAGCTGCTGGGGGTTTTGGTGCTGCAGAATGAGCTCAGTAACAGTTCTTTCGCCCAGAGAACGGGCCGCTCGCATGGCCCTGACCCGACCTTCCTCTTCTACAAGCTGACAGTGCACCAGAGTCACCAGCTTCCTCTGCATGGGGCGGCTCAGCATGCTCTGAGCAGCATTACTCAACCCCACTCCTAGATACCAGCAAAATTATACAATCGATCAATTGGCCATGCCCCTTATAGCTGCTTCACGTTGAAATGAAAATTCACCCTATTTTCTAAATGTATCTTATTGATTTGTCCAAATAGGTTTCATATTTTAAAAACAAATTGTGAAGCTGCATTTTTAATCAAAATATCATAACTCAATCTTCTGGTGAAATGAAAAATGACTTCTCTCTAGTGACATGCAGGGCTTCTCCAATCATTTAGTCTGTTTCAACTAGATGAACACATTGTGGAAGAAAAGATCCGTCACAAATTTCCATTACATGGCGACTTTAAAGCAGTGATGCACCGTAATTTCAGCAACTGAAATGTTTAATGCTGAAATGGCAAAAAATGTATCTTTTTTTTCCTTCAGAAGACTAAAATCACTGACCGAAACATTGATGTTTAATTAGTGCTTGTCCGTTGGCACCCTCTAACCATGTCAGCAACTATTTCTTTTCCACACCATGAGTAACCATGTCAGCTGTGTCGACGCTAGCAATTTCAATCAACCTTCATTTTAATGTTTTCGGTTGATGCATGAACAAAAATTCAATAAATTATTTGTAGCGAGTATCCAATCCAAAAATTGCAATACGTTTTGTATTATGTACTATATAAAAAAAGTCTTAGCTTTTAAATGGTCAATTTTAAAATGAAATTTACTATAAATATCTTTGTGACACTTTCTGTGACTCTTTGCAGCTGCCTCAGTTTATGTGCCACATGAGCAGATCATCTCTTCCTTTTTGCTACTAGTTATAGCACAAAATAAATATGAACGAACACCAGAAGGTATGTTGATAGAACTCAAAAAGTATTGTGTAATGTAATCACTCAAATCAGCAATTCAACCACAGAAAGATGATGTCACGTAATGTAATTTACCTCAGAAAAGCCATTCAGTATCTATAGCTCACTAGTTAGCCAGAAAAAGAAAAAACTCTAAAGAGGAGCATTTTGCTAAATATATGCACTACTTTACATATTCAACATAATTTTACATAAACGCTACGTGATATCTTCATTATTTAATGGATGATTGAATTATGAAAAGTTGACATGAAAACTTACATTTACAAACACTGTATTGTACACTCTACATATAAAGTCATATACACAGTCATTATCAGTATAAAACTAATGTGAAATTGAAATGTTTGTATAAAACTCAGCATTTATTATTTAAATGTCGAATATTAATTTAATTAGCAGATTATTAAATTCATTTTATTTTGAGCATCATGAAATTTTTTATCTAAATGTTAAAAAAAATCTACTGAGTTGCATGACTACTTTTAAGAGCATGTCGGTTACCTCGTGCACTGCTGAGGGGTTTGAGGTAGAGGGCCAGCTCCTCAACACACTGCCGTGCCTCATCATAATGCTTGGTGTCCTCTGGACACGTAATGAGTGCCACAGGTTGCTGTTTGGGCACCTGAGAAAAAAGACAAATTAAATAAAGCACACACAGTGACAGATTTGAAAACTTTGGTTATGCTTAGGGCTGCACTATTAAGGGAGACGACCACACTACCGCAGTGGCAGAGTGCTACCACTGTGTCAGGATACCACAGATGGTGGTGTGTAAAAAATAAAATGATAGTAATAACTGCACACAAGTTCAGTACAAAGCTTTGTTTACAAAAGAAATAACACTTTAGCAACTAACTATTGTGAATATGGAAACACTTGGATTTGTGCTGAACGAGGGGTACGTGAGCCCATAAATTTATGTTGGCTTTGTATTCTGTCTTGTGATCTGGTCACCGGATTCCTCACAAATGGAAAACTGGACTACACATGGAATCACTCGTTTCTCTTCCCAAACAATCACTCACATCTTACCCTTAGTCTATTTTGCAGGGTATTTATTTAGGCTATGTAAGCGTTTATTAGTGAATTTTACTGGTTACAACATGTTTGCAGGCTTCAAAAATATTTTGTTTTTCACTCTTTATCTCACTTCATATTTGATTTTAACACAGTTTTTTTTATTCATTAGTAAGTGAAGGGGTGTCAATTTTATATGTATAGTGTAATCCACACATACCTTTAATTTACTTTGTAGATTAAATGTCTTGCTCATGTGAAAGATAAGATCGCTCTTCTGAACTTTAATTATTGGCAGTTACTTTGGAATATCATGAAAAATATGAAATCATTAAAGAGAGGACTGCTTGTTTCCCCTAGCAAACAGCAGACCAGGTGTATACATTTATCCATGTTAGGAAACATAATTAAACTTGGCTTAGTTTGGCTGAAACTTGACTGAAATTGTGTGTAATTTACATTGCTTGCTTTGTTCAAGCACAACAAATTGTTTAAATTTTAATACAAAATAATACTGTATGTAAGGGAAAATCCACAGATTATACACACAGTATTCCGCAAGCTTTAACTCAAGAAGTAGTTTGGAAGAATGAAATAATGTTTACAGGAAAGGAAAACCAGGCTTATATTGAAATCCTCTGACATTTTACTTTACAAATCCTCATTTTGCTCTGCTCTCTCCTCTGCACTTCCATGTTCATCCTTTCTCATCGGAGCTTACACTATGCCTACGTGACTAGAATGACTAGAAGCCATTTTATTGATAAATATCATGTTGGTAGCACTGACCAGTTTTGTGTGCTCCTGAATGTTTTTGTGTGTGCATACTCTGATATCTGATCTCTATGAGAGAGTGATGCATGTTCATGTCTTTCAGTGCAGCAAATTAAACTGACAAAAACTAAACCAAAACACAGCAAAACCACCAGTGGCTTTGCCACAGTCTGTTATGCTACTCAGTAAACATGCTTGAAATGCCTCACCTGACCCCCGACCAGCTGTAGCAGGGCCGAGTTGACGGGCAGCTGTTCGATGTCAGTGTTGATGGCCGTCTGGTCAAAAGGACAAGCCTTGCGGTGCAACTTGTTGAGGCACATCTTGCAAACAGTGTGGCCACAACCCAGACTGATGGGCCGGCGCACAGTCTCCTCGAACGTCTGGGTGCATATGGGGCACAGTAAAAACTCTGTCCATTGTGGAGCTTGTACAGGCATCGTAGCAAGGTTGTTCTACATGTAAACAAGAGTTGGGGGGGTTGTCTTGGGTGTGTGTGCGGGTGTATGCGTGATTGGGCGTGTCATTTAACAAAAAGGGAATAATAGATGGGGGAAAAAAAAAAAGAAAGATTCCACTGGAATCAAAAAATCTTCTGAACACAGGAGTTCTTAAATAAGTTCACACGTCCCGGGTGATCATCACATGGTGTGAAACCTGAAACCTGGAACAAAAGAGATGCAGCTGATGAATAATCTGACAAATATGGAAATTAGAAAACAGTCTATCTTTAGTGGTGGCTTCACATAATGCACATTAAGCAACACAATTATGCAGTAAGATACAGGAACTGACTGGTGTATTGTAGATCAGCCACGTTTGGCAGCTGTTGCAACCCAAACAAAAAAAGAAAACAAAAACACTACAGTTTAAACATTTATTATAAGAATAAATTGTTTAAACCCTATTGAGGGAGGGGCATTAACTTTTTTTTTTCCATGCACGTGTCAATTTTGAGATTTTGGGCTATTCTGCTTCCATAAGATGTATTCTTCTGGACTAACAGTAAGAAAACATCCAAAATACACAAGTTTTTATTTTATTATACTCCATGTATTTGCATCTATAGATTTCAAAGACATTACAAGACATTCTCTCAAAATGATTTTTTCCCCTCAATTCTCAGACAAACACTTTCACTTCAGCGGCACTTACTCCAAAACTTCTGTAGGGTTTCAAAAAGTAGTTTGATCATGTATAATTTACCAGAAAATATTTTTTACCCCTGGCAGATATTTTCTGATTTGTGAATTTATCCAATATCCTCTCTGTAAAAAACTTTAACTGTATTGTCAACTAAATGAAACAAGAATTGTGAACCTTGCTTCTACCCAATGTTCAGATTTCAGTTCTGGTCACCTATACTAATTAGTGCATATTTAATCCGATCATGCTTAATTAGCATATTTAAACATAACATTTCGGAAAACATATAACATTAAATAGTCATATATGGGGAAAATACGGTGATTTCTATAAGTTAAAATTGTTAGCCTAGTCACCTGTGGTGTTTTGCCTCAAGTAAACAGGCTACCCACAGCTGCTAACTCATCTGTCAATAAACTCAACCTCATATAGTTTGAGCAATTTTTAATGTATAAGCATTACATAAACTCGTATGTACATGACTGATAGCAACATGTTAAAATTAACACCATTTACCTACCGAAAATAAACCAAAATGGTGAAGTTTCATATTGTTCTCCGCTGTCGATCTCCATTAGCTATCGAGCTAACACAATACTCACTGGCTCCTGTCTCTATCAATACGCTAATAGCAAATACACCGTCTTAATTTCTTACAAGGATTTCGAGTATAGATAATGAGCTAAACAGACTACAAAAGACATTTTTGCACAATTCCTAATGTGTGCGGTGAAATGATCGTAAGACGCATGATGAAGGCGAAATATGCGATCTTACGGGATATCTGTTCGGGCTAAACCACAAGAGATCCCGCGATTATGTAACACAGCAACCGCTGAACCTGACCAAAACACTCGATCTTTATCCACCACACAGTCAAAACACTGTTGCGGAAACATGGCAAGTGGTAAGAATAGATGCAAATACACAATCACGTGGATTACTGTAAATAGCTATTTTTGTAAGCGGAGGCCCGTGTAAACACAGCATTCAGTTTAGCTAACGTTACCTAAGCTAATGAGCTAAGTTACACTGGCTACCGAATTGCTATTTCAATCGAATACACAGCTGAAATCCACATTGCTGACAAAGACAACGCCAAAACCGGCATATGGCACGAACTAGCCACCAATTAAACCCCAAACCTGACTGAAAACACGAAAAATAGCTCAAACTAAAGATACACAAGGCTAGCCGGGCGGCTAAACGCTGCAAACGTGCTATCAGATTAGCCGTTAGCAGCAGTGTGCGGTCCACACCCAGAAACGAACACATAATGCACGTAAAATGCGCTGTTCTGCAAACCACAAGCGCGAAATAATAAATGCACACTCACTCACTCATTCTTACTGTGTATCGGCTATCTTCATCTTTTCTTAAGAAATCGCTTGATTATTTCCTCGGTCGCCATGTCGACCGTTATAAGGGATTGCCGAAGTAGTTCGGGAGTTCCTCGCGTAAAACTACCAGCAACCAGCAGTTAATCGAGGAAGACAAGAAACTGTTGAGTACCGGGGCGCCTCCTCTGGTGGAGCAGCGCCGCTACATTCGGGCTCATGGTGAAAACACACCATGCTATGGAAACTCATTTCCGGCATATAGGAAAACAATGCTTTGATAAATCGTAAGTGTGATACAAAATTCTAAAAGGCTACAGTTCTGACGTAATAACTCATATTTCCAAGAGTATAAGTGGAAACTATGACATAAAACTTCATAATAATGGGATGGAAGTTAAAATTCTGACACTAATTTTGCATAAAACTCATATTTATGAGATGAAAGTCAAAATTATGACGTGAAAAGACAAAATGATGGTATAATTCATATTTATCAAATAAAAACAAAAAATTATGACAAAAAGGCAAAATGACACACTAAGTCAAATTTATTAAATGAAAATGGGAAATTATGACATAAGTCATAATGAGCACATTAAAGTCATATTTATCAAATGAAACAGAATTTTGATATAAAAAAAATCATAGTTATTACATAAGTAAAAATTATGACAAGTCATTTATAAGATAAAAAGAATATTATGACATGCTAAATCAAAATTATGATGTAACAAGTCATATTTCTGAGATTATAAGTGAAAACTATGACATAAAATGTCATAATTATGGGATGGAAGTTAAAATTCTGACATTAATTTTGCATAAAACTCATATTTATGAGATGAAAGTCAAAATTATGATGTGAAAAGAGAAAATGATGGTATAATTCATATTTATCAAATGAAAACTGAAAATTATGACAAAAAGGCAAAATGACACACTAAGTCAAATTTCTTAAATGAAAACTGGAAATTATGACGTAAGTCGTAATAAGCACATTAAAGTCATATTTATCAAATGAAACAGAATTTTGATATAAAAATCATAGTTATTACATAGTCATTTATAAGATAAAAGAAAATTATGACATGCTAAGTCAAAATTATGACGTAACAAGTCATATTTCTGAGATTATAAGTGGAAACTATGACATAAAATGTCATGATTATGGGATGAAAGTTAAAATTCTGGCATTAATGATGTAATGATGAAATACTAATTCATATTTCTGAAATGAAAATGAAAAATTATGACAAATAAGGCAATTTATTAAATGAAAAGTGTAAATTATGACAAGTCATACTGAGCACATAAAAGTCACATTCATAAAATGAAAGAGAATGTAGATATAAAAATCACAATTACTACATAAAAATAAAAATTATGGCGTAAGTCATTTATGAGATAAAAAGACAAAATTCTGACATAAAAGTCATACTTAAGAGACAAAAGTCAAGACATAAAGTCACAATTATGACATAAACCGATTAAATTATGATATAAAGTCATACTTATGATATGGGGAAAAAGAGATATTATGATCTAAATATAATATGATCTATAATTATCATATATAAATATATGATCTATAATTATGACATAAAAAATATCAGCTTTCTACTTTTTAGTGATGACTTTTTATGTCATAATTATGATTTAAAACATGATTTTTTTTTCTAATATGGCATAAATGAGCTTCTATATGAAACTTCTGCCAAATCTCAGTACAAAGACAAGCACAAAAATGTGAATGCATATAAACGTGAAAAATTAACTGAACTGAAACATGCAAAAACATATAAATTGGAATGAATAATGTTAATTGTTAACATTAACACCAGAATTCAAAATATTTGGAAAATATTTTATGTATAAAATGTTATTATTTTTCACCTAAATATAAGCATATATTGAGTTTACATTACAAATTATTGAGTTGTGATCTAACTGTCTAACATGTTCTGTGCTGAAACATTTAAGCATTAAATATTATTTTAAATAGTCAAAAAATTAAACTTTAAAATATGGTCCTAAAAATGTTATCAGTTTGACAGGATTTGTTTTGGATGGCATATGTGTATTGTATACAAACAGAGTAAGAGGAAGTGTATATTAATATTGAGTTTTGTGTGTGCTGCAGAAATTAAAATAAAATGCAGCCTCATGAATTTTATGATCATAAATCAATCATTTAGTACATAGTATTTTAGTTTTTTTGTATTTGTCAACACTGGAAAATGTCCAAGATTCTCAGGCGGATTATCTTTTTGTTGCAATCACTAGCATCTCTCAAAATACTTATCTATCACACGTGACCTTTACATACTGAGTGCACTTTTTAAATAACATTTCTGTGAATTGTACCAACTTATGCAATGAAATGCTGCAGTTGACATCAAAGGAATTAAAGTACGCATTTATTTTCCATTTTTGTCTAATCCGTCTGATTTCTGTGGGGATTAACAGACCAATCATGAATATTGAGCGAGCGCTCATAGGTTAGAGATGGGATCTACCACCAGTGGATGCACAGTGATAGGTGCTGGTGACAGCTGAACGAAGAGGAGCATCATGGGAGTAATTCCTCATATCACCGGGTAACATTTGTTGTTGGTTTCGCCCATTGAAGAAATGATTCTGCATGTTGGGTCAGTGCGATTTATTCAACTGAACCTGTGAACTGTAACAGACTTGAATGGACCATCAGTGAAAGTAAGGTAAGATATTATACAGTATATAATATTCATATAATATCATGCATTATGTCAATATAATAATGTAATGACGTGTGTGTGTTTGTTATAACTACAAATTCTCCATCACAAGTTTGATTCGCAACAAATATTTATTTTAAGCAATATTTCATAAATCATATTTACCTGTATCCTCATCTATAGAATCTCTGTCATGGTTTACCTAAACCTATGCATGAATTATGCAATGTTTTACTACTTAAAACTTAATTTTGGGTACCAATACATACAAACTAGAGATCTGTCCATGTATGCTTATACAATTTAAATGTGCCAATTAATTCTCAGATTAGTTTTATATTAAGGATTCAATTCACTATACATCCATTGTGATATATTTTTCATTACCTTTAACAGTTTAACCTTGTTATAAACTTTTATTCATTTCAATGGCTTGTTGTGGATAATCTAACTCTGTGAAAAAGTATTGGTATTACGCAAACTCTTACATAGTTTGTTGTGCGTAAGAGGGATTCAGAAGTATTTAATCCACTAACATGGAATCCATAAATAGCAGCTCTGCAAAACCTTGCACTTCATTTTGTTTAAGTTTGTGTCTGGCATTTTTCCTTTAAAGTGTCCCTTCATTGCAAAATGGATGAGGAGACAGAGGATCTCTCTGGGACACAACCACTAAGGAATGTGGAAGACCAAAGTGCTGAGCTACCAGATGACCCTCAAAGTGGACCCTCCACTGATCTATTGAAATCCAGTGCATCTTTCCTTTCCTGCTCCCCTGCCCCTGGTTCAGCCGTTTCTGCCCTGCAATCTAAAGTCAAAGCAGTGTCCCAGAGAAAGCTAAAGGGGACTGAGAGAGATGATCTATTACCCGAGAGTTCCACAGAAGAATCAGCGAAGAAAAACCAAGATGATGAAGCGCTGTCTCCTTGTCAAACAGAATACACCGAGCAGAGTAATAAGTCAAGCCCTGATGATAAAGAAGTGCTGGAACCCAACTCTGGGATGCAAGGAGAAAAACAGACTTGCAACAAAAGTGGGAAAGACAGCCCATCTCAAGGTACACCAGAAATGTCACGTGGACTTTGTGAAGGGTCTAGCCTAGAGAACATTGCAGTGGGTGTAGCTGGTGAGCCTCATGGGGACATTGCAATGAAGTCTACAACGTCTTCTCCCAGGCACTGGGCTCCTCCCAAGGGCTTTTGGCGAGTGGCACGACCTGAGACGTTACTTCTCAATTCAGAGAGTTCCTCCACACTGGCGATTCCAAAGGATGTACCACCCACAACTGAAGAGGGTATGAAACGGAAGCCAAAACTAAAGACTGTGGGTGCAGTTGTTCACAAGGAGCTGCAAAAGTCCGACAGCTTGGAAAGTGCTTTTCATAGGTGTCTCCAGAAAGAGACTGGAACAGCAGAACCAGTTGGTGGGCTGTGGAAGGCAGACAGTTGGGAGACTGTGTGCTTCCGGGGAGGGTCTTTGTCTATTGCAGAGAAGGTTGAGATGAACAAGACATACCTGAACAAATACCAGGCTGATGCCATTGAGAGCACAACTTCCATGCATGCAGAAGGACAGTACCAACCACCAAAGGAGCCACACAGAAGTAAGGCCTTAGGCTAAAGGGATAAACCAAAGGGATGAAAATACTTACCACATGTCACAACTTCTTCAAAATATCTTTGTTTGTGTTCCTTTAATTACCCTGTGCAGTTTTTCACTTTATTTATGATTTAACCAGCATTAATCACCCATGGGTCACTGAGCCAAAACTCACAGCAGGGAGGTTAGTATGATCTCTCAGAACAGATGTGCCTGCCTGTCACCGTAATTACAGATGTGGGGGAAGGGTTTGGGAGAAAGTAGAGCAGTGGAGATAACAGTGTTTTAATACCGTACAACGTAGGGATAGATAGGCTGAAATCTGCCAGCTTGGTTTTCTGGAGGGTTGTGTAACAGCAGGATATTGGTTCAGTGGGTTTGTACTATTCTTCCACTTGCACGTAGCATCCTTACGTCAACGAAAGTTTAACACGTATCAAATGGGTTTGAGTTCATTATTCTACAACAGTATGTGTTTTTGTACAGATTTACCTCCCTACAAAGTAGGTGATTGGGACTCAGCAATCATCACAAAGGACCCTGTGTTTAACTATAGGTAAGACACATTGTCCTCAGTCAAGAACATCATTGAATACAGTTGTTCATTTCTACTCAGCTGTGGTAGACCTCTGCCAGAATACAAATCCATGTGAAAGACAAACATCTCGTCATTTTAAGATTAAGGCATGCAGATAACATTCCCATGAAAAAGATTACATAAAACAGATTTAAGCTTCTGACATTCTGTATGTTTATTTCTGATTTGTGGGAAGTGTGGTGCAAGATCATTATACTGACTGTCTAATTATTTAATGTTCATGGAAGTAAGCCTTTTGTAAGTTTCGATGGCTGTTGAGACATCAAAACATTTGACATCATCATTCATTGTGAATCGTCATTATACAAATGCTGTGTTCACACATTGTCGTAATTACCGTAATTCCGAGATGACAATACGTTACATTTTACTCATAGCTTTTCATGTCCTTGGACTCGGAGTTAGTGCCTAAGTAGCGCCTAAATGAACCTGGCACCAGTCAGGTGGTACAGCTGTCACAGGTCCAAGTCATAGCTTTCAAAACATTCCGAGCTTACAAGTTGTAATTACAAGTTCTGGAGCACATGAAGGCTTTGGCATTGATTGTGTTGCCATAGAAACATAATTCAGCTCTGAGTAGAATGTGACGTGTTGTCATCTCAGAATTACGGTTAATTGTGACGTGTCGTGAACACAATTTATTTTCTATTTTGGACAGGCCGCTGATCTCCACAACTGAAGTAACTCTTAGTCCACGTCATGAACAAGCAAAGCGTCTGTTAGAAAGAGCTCGATTCAAAGCACGTTCTCAAAACCCTAAGAGTGAAACCCCCATCTGCCTTGGCCAAAGAGAGGGCCTGTAAGTCACCTCAACACTTTCTATTGCCTTGTTGTTGTTCTTTCACATCATGGTCTTTTTAAAATCATCTACTACTACTTTTTTACTGTGATCAAACCAAAGCAATCCCATAACCCATATCCTATGATACAAAGAAATATTCATTTAAGCAATTCATTCAAAGTTGTGTTCCTGTGTTATATAATCACATGTATGGCTTGTAACATTTGGCAAGCATTTTATAAATCCAGTCACATTCAGTTGGAACACAAATAAAAGTTAATGATAGATCAAATAAATCAAATCAGAAATGTTAATCTATTTAACTTCAAATCAATAATGCATTTGCTGTTCATTTTAATTCAGGTTTAAATTATAATTATGTAACATTATGCAGTGATGTAACAGAGATGTAATGATACAGATCACCAGGTGTTCTGTAAAAGCTTTTGTATCTGCTTTATAGGGAGGTTTTACCAATCAGTATGTCATCTACACTGCACAGTGCTGTACTTGTTACAGCTCAGGAGGAGGTTACTTCACCTGTTCATTCACCAGACATCCGGGGCAGGAACCATGAGCGTGGGGTGCGCTCACGCCGGTATGGCCAGTCGCCCACGCGAGTACGTTTCGAAGACGAGTCAGAAAAGGAGGCTGAGCGGCGATACCTGGAGCGGGTGCGTGAACGTGGGCCAGTTGTGGCTGAGAAAACCCATTCCACCCAAAAGGCAGAACCGGGGTACAACATGCCAGAGGAAAGCATGGGAGCGGCAATAAACTGGGTAAATGTTGGTATCCCCGTGGCCATATTAACCAAGGAGGGAGAGTGTCTGGCTGCCATGGTGCCAAAGGATGAAATTCTCAGGACATGTGAAGCCTGTGGAAGCTTCTTGGGACCTGCACAGAACAAAGATTGTCATGCCCAATCAACGCACAGTTTAGTAGACTCTCAGGAGAAGGCAGCTCCTCGATGGGTCACCCCTGGTCAGTCATGTCGCCGAACCATCCACCCGACCTGCAAGGAAAATATCGTTTTCACTGGAGGAGTCAGCCTGGCAGAAAGTGTGGGGCGGGGAGGTGTAGGAGGTGCAGGAGAGAGCACGTCAGCTTTTGGGAAGCTTCGAAGAAGAAGCAGGAAAGGGGAAAGCAGAGGTGAAAGCGGTAGTGGTCCATATGCTCGAAGTCAGGATTTATGGGCTCAGAGAAGGAACTCCAAAACCAGGTCAAGTCTGGAGGATAAAACTACTCGTTCTAAAGTGAAGACACATGCACAAGGTGCTACAGAAACCTCACCTGATCTTGAGAATAAAGATCTCTCTAGCAATGTCAAGGACTCTCCTCCCCATCTCCCCATCAAATCAGCTCTGAAATCAGGTTCCAAGAGTCGGCCGACAGGGCAAAGGGTGGTCAAGCTAATGCCCTCGGTTCAGTACCGCCTCATTCACCTTGACCACAAGCTGGATGGGAGCTCCCACCACGAAAACATACAACCTGAAGAGCACCTCACTGTCACTCTCAGTGCCTCCCCTCAGGATCATCCCGTCACCTCAGGGCTGACTACTTGCACCAGACCATCTTCTCTCAGGTATTCTGCATCTGTGCTAACCACAGACCTTCAGGCTCTAACAATATGGGACCCTGCAGGGGACCTAGTCTCAGGTAAGTTTACCTGGAGCAGTTAAATCAGGGTTCCTTAAATTTTGCTCTGGACCAATGCCCTGCAGAGTTTATCTCCAAACCTGATTGACCACACCTGAGCAAGCTAATCGAGGTCTTCAGACCATTAGAAAATCACAGGTAAATGAGTTTGATCAGGGCTAAACTCTGCAGGACAGTGGCCTTCCAGGACTGAAGTTGGCCATCCCTGATCTACATGAATAACAGGTTTAAACAACCTGATTCAGAACAGTCTCCTCGATTCCTACTCTAACAAGGTTTGCTCATTCATTTGTTGTACATCAGGTCATTTGGCAGGTGAGGGTGTCTGCAAGGATCCCAGAAGCGCTTGCACAGCACCTGTTCCCTCAGATTGCCGCCCGGCTTTGAGAGCAGTGGGTACATCAAAGGCAGAAGACCTGAGGTCAGAACTTCTGAGAGCAGAGCACCGAAAAGCTGAAATACACTGGGATGACAGTGTAGTTTTGTCTAGGTAAGCTATTTCTCAAGAGATCCCTTACTTGATCTTGTGTGATCTTGACTCCAGGCTGCAGTTTCTTATATATGTGTTGGCAATTCCATTATAAAATAAACAAAGGTTCCTACAGAAATTAAACTCACCTGATGGAGTGTCAATAAAGTTACCTAATTAGATAAGTTAAATAACCAAACTGTGGGACTGACCCTGCCACTAACTCAGAACCTGGTTACCCAAAAATTACCAACAGTATGTCAATAACCCAACACAATGGTTTGGGTAAAAAAACAAAAAACAAATAAAAAAAAAAACATCATTTTTAGAATTTAAGATAAACATCTTGTAGTCATTTACATGTTTCATTATGGACTTATTCTTTCTCCTATGTGTAGGAAAGCAGGGGAGCGAGAAGGGCGGCCTAAGCTATCTCTCCGTCGCTTTTTCTCATCCATGGGACTGAACAGTATGGGTAAACTGGTGAAGGGAAGCCGGTCCAACAGCATGGAGCACCTGTGTTTCCCCGCTGCCCGGTACAATTCTGCAAGTCCTACACACAGAGGCCTAGTCCCTTTGAAGAGGACCCCCCTCTCTCCAGTCTCTCCACACAGTGAGTTCTTTTCTTTGAAAAAGAGAGTTAAAGAGTCCACCAACAGTAGCACCCCACCCTTGCAATATCATAAGAGACCATTTGGACTGTATCTCTGGCTTTGTATAATGAAATTGCAAAACGTATCGGCTCACCTGCTGACCACAGTACATCTGTAGACTTACAAAATAGACAAAACTGCTTTCTGTTTAAAGAGGCAAATTGACATAAGATGCGTGTTTACTAAATTTACTTGCTGAGAAAATAAGATTATAGAAAATTGAATACTAAAGGCTAATTCACACAGTCAGATGCTAACCAACAGTAGCAAAGGCGTTTATCGGGTTGTGTCAGATAAGTGTGTTAACCCTGCCAGCGTCTGTTGCAGTTGGTTGCCGCTTGTTTTGGCCAACTGAACATGTTCAATCGCTGTTTGTCAGGTCGTGAAATGTTTGAGAAGTACAGTAACGGTAATCTGGTGTTGGTTGGTCTTTGGTGTGTGAATCTGACTTAATATCAGTAGGGTGAACATAAAACCTGTCTGGGTCATTCTTATTATATAACCAATGACATAGCCTATTATTTATATGGCAAAATATTTGTGCACCATGCTAATATTTGTTATACTCTGATGTGATTGAAACCAATAAAGTGCTGAATTACAGTAAATAATTTTTCACAAATTGCAATAATATTTCACAATATTACTGTTACTGATCATTTACTGATCATATTAATCAAACAAATGCAGGCTTTGTCACAGTTAAAAATGAGCACAAATATGTTCCAAACAAGCTGTTTTTTAACAGACTGTCAGGTAAGTTACTGGGTTCAAAAAGTAGCAATGTAACTTGGCTGAAGGTAAAAGTCCTTTTAAAGGACAGGGGCAGGAGGAAAGTACGGACGGTAGGCTTACTGATGAAGACTGAAAACTGGATGTCCTCAAGGATGTCCTCATGAGTGACCCAGCATCTTTCCTCTAGGCTGCATTCCTCCCAGTCAGCAAGATATTCAAAGCAGCTGCCCTGTTGTCGGGAGTCCAGAATGGTGTTGACTTGGTAAATGTTTCCTTCGTCCTAGTGAGGAGGACAATGTAGCGGTAACTCAGAGTGCAACAGGGCAGTTGAAGACTGATGTCCCTAGCGGAGAGAGAGAACTTTTGTACTGGGTGGTACTGCGGTGTAGCAGTTTATCTGGCATTGGCCTGGCTCTTTTGTTTCCTAACTGCCCTCTGTAGGTGGATGTGTGCTAAGTCTCAAACCCTCTCGCTCTCACGGAACCAGTGGTTGACAGCTAGAATCTCCGATGGCTCTTGTGACCAGGGAAATGGGTGATTGGTAGCCGAGTATACACTGGAATGGTATTAGCCCTGTGGTTTCCTGGTGTAATGAGTTGTGTGCATACTCGGCCATGGAAGGTAGATGTGTTATGGCATTATGACTGCAGGTATCTCCCTATATCCTGGATCTTGCACTCAGTCTGGCTGTTGGTCTGAGGGTGATATCCTGAAGAGAGACTCACAGAGACACCAAGTAGCTAGAAGAAGGCATGCCATACTCTGAAAATTTACTGAGGACCTCTGAGACAATCTCCTCAGGAATCCCAAAGTGCCAGAAAACATTCTGGAAGAGTGACTCTGCAGTCTCCAAGGGAGTTGGCATACTCTTGAGGGGTATTAGCTTGCAGGCCTTTGAAAAGCAGTCTTTCACTACCAGGACGCAGGTGTTGGATTCTGAGGATGGTAAGTCTGTGAGGAAATCTATCCCAATATGGGACCCAGGGTCGACGGGGAATAGATAGTGGGACCAGCTTCCCAGCGGACAGTTGATGAGGAATCTTTGAGAATGAGAATAGGCTCTGGAGATGAGATTTCAGGATCAGGGTTGTGTATACGGTAAAGAGCATCAGCTTTTCGGTTCTTGTATCCAGGTCTATAGGATACTGTAAAGTTCAAGCAAATGAACTTCACAAAGATATTCCAGGTTTCTATGGCCTGTGATTACCTCAAAAGGGTGTTTGATGGCTCCCGCCATCCAGTGTCTGCATTCCTCAAGAGCCAGTTTGATTGCCAGCAGTTTGCGGTTATCAATATCGTAGTTGCACTCTGCCGAAGACAGTTTCTTGGAATAGAAGGCACATGGATGGAGTATGGGAGGCTCACCTTGACACTGGGACGGAACAGCTCCTACCCCGGTGGTGGAAGCATCAACCTCTAGCACGAAAGGGAAATTAAGGTTGGGGTGAGAGAGGGTAGGAGAGGTACAGAAGGCTTCTTTTAATTCTTTGAAGGTTGAGATAGCTGTGGGGTTCCAGGACAAAGGCAGATACAGATGGTACTCGCTGAGCTTCTAAAGGACCTTTGTTAAATGGTGGTGATGTTTGGCCAAGTTTTGGGAGTAAATCAGGATAAGGATAAACTAGTAGAGGTACTCCCAGAACACCTCATTCATGAATCCTTGGAATACAGAGGATCAGTTGGCATAACCAACTGGACTCATCCCATCATCCATACTGCATAACCAAGTAATCAAAATAACCTGAAGGTGCTACGAAGTTAGTCTTCCACTCATCACCCTCAAATATCTGGATGAGGTTATAGGTGCTCCACAGGTCCAAACTGGAGAAGATGTAAGCTCTACATAATTGTTCCAGGGCTGACCAGGACCAGAAGAAGGGGCTAACAGGTAACAGTATTTGATGGTCTGTGAATTGACAGCACGGTAATTGATGCAGGGCCTCAAACCTCTGTCCTTCTTTGCCACAAAGAAGAAGCTTAAAGCAGCAGGGGAAGTTGATGGTCAGATGAACTTCTGCTTAAGAGTCTCCTCTATGTACTCCTCCATGGCCTTCTGCTTTGGAATGAACAGGGGATATACTTTCCCCTTAGATAAGGTTACTTCAGGCAGCAGGTCAATGGCACAGTCCCAGCCCCAGTGTGGTGGTAGTTTTGTTGCCAGTTGCATACTGAACGGATGGTAGGCTGAATAGGAAAGACTGAAGCCTGGACATAAATTGGGGGGGGGGTGTCTAACTCTTTGACAGTCTTAGAGAGAATAAGAGACTTTTTCAAAACCATTTTTTTCTGAACAAAAGAATCTTGCCGAACCAAGGTTTTGAATGGTAGTGTATCATTTTCTTTTGATTTTAAGGTGAAATATGCCATGTTTTCATGAGATCCATTCTGTAATAAAAGTACTTAGTGACACACAAAAAAAATTTTAGGTGTGTTAATATTCTAAACTATAATGTCCATGTAATGTCAGACGTTTAAACACAGTAAAATCCAAAACAAATCAAATTCTTAGTTTATTTATGTTAATGTATATTATAAGAATATTGTGTTAAGTTGTGATGTTGCTCTTTGCCACCAGGAGTCTCCTTTGGCTCAGTTACGTAAAGCATCTTCTGTCCAGAGCCTACAGTCCCCAAAGAGGAAGTTTGAACGTTCCACTATTTTAGGAGAGTTACCACTGCCACTGAGTTTGGCACCGAGGTGTGTAATATTGCATTTGATAAAATCTCTATGTTAGCATTAAAGACTTATTCCTCAGTTATCTAATCTCTTGATTCTGCTGTAAAATCATACTAGATGTGTCAGATTTCTGATTGGGCTGTTAATATATGTTTTTCAGGGAGCTTCAGAAGGAAGAAAACATAGAGGAGTCACTAGAGGATTCCCGAGGAGCAGGTCCACTAGGGCGGCTGGTGCAGGCCTTTCCTGATGGGACTTTACTGATAGAACTTACCAGACCTGCCAACAATGGACCCTTTGGCTTTGTCATCTCCAGAGGCAAAGGAAGACCTGACTCAGGTTAGACTTCTAGTCCCCCACACTTTTGCCTCCATTAATCAAATCTTTTAAAGTTATATTATCAAAATAATTTATGATGGTTTTATAGGTATATATGTGGAACGGGTTGGAGAAAGTACCACAGAGAACATCTACACTGGACTCCTGGGTGTTGGAGATGAGATTCTAGAAGTCAATGGGGAAATTGTTGCTGGACTGACCCTAGATCAGGTTACACGCCTCATGACCCGTGACAGCAAAGCCAAGATCCGGATTCTTCCACATTCCTGGATCAAGCACTGATGGGCAAAATACAGAAGATGAAATTATGAAGATAAGATCACATATAAGAGAAGGTTACAAAGTACTTTTAGCCAGTGTTGTTCTCCATTCATGGGTTAAGAAATCTAGAATGGCTTGCAATGCATTGTTTACAAAGAAATATGAAATAAAAAACATCTAACACTTGTGGGTTTTTAATAATTTACCCATTTACTCACCCTCATGTCATTGCAAACCCATATTACCTTTTTCCTTCTGTGGAACACAATAAGAAGATATTTTGAGGAATGTTGATAACCAGACAGTCCAAAAAAATTAAAAATAAAAACAGAAGAATGAAAGACAGGTTTGATGACATAAGGTTTGGCAACATGAGTAAATAATGACAGAATTTTCATTTTATTTGAACAATGACTTTAAAAAGCTAATTAGTAATTACCTGAGGGACTATGACTATGCTGTTAAGTCCATAGACACTAAAAGTATTTCACACATGACTGAAATATGAATACTCTGGACAGTGCACAAAAATACTGAGTAATTTAATTGCATGAAGCATACTTTTAAAGTCTTGTCACTTTCTCCATCTGCTGGTCAGTCTTCAGTAATGCAACTTTTTGAATATAGTATAATAAACATTTGATGAAAAAAAAAACATGTAAAATCAATACTTTTTCAAGTAGAAATGCTTTTTTTTATGCTATTTTAAATATCTTTAAAATATCTTTCTTCAAATTATTTTTACATTTTAGAAGGGCTGAATTTTTTCCTCTTAAGAACAAAAACTGAATGAATAAATTGACACTTTTTATCAGTTTATATAAAAAATGAACTACTAAATGTTTTATTTTTGTTGTGTGCTTTTTATTTGTTCATTTATTTGCATCCAAGTTTATGTTTTCTTTTACAGTCCTTTCACTGAAATGAGGGTAATAGCATTGCATATAGGCTAAGCAAACTCAACCCTTCCCAGTCAGTGTGTCCTCACCTCTCTCACTGGTATCCTATAGCACGGCATGCTGCTGCACATTCAGACACTATGACGGACCTGAGAGCATCTGGAAAGCTTCTGTTTGGACTATTACTGTTAGAGACATGGATTGGCTTTATTCACACACTCATTGACCTGGAGCCTGTCCTGCATGAAACACCTCTACTCAAGCCTAAAGTAGTCATTGCAGTTTTGGCCCGTAACAGTGAACACAGTCTTCCTTATTTTCTGGGATGTATCGAGAGACTGGATTATCCCAAGGATTGCATTTCTATCTGGTAACGTTTTTTTTGTTTCATGTTCATGGAATATATCCTTTCAAATTCTTTGCAAATGTTAATTTCAAAATAATTTTCTATGAAAAATAGTAATAGGAAGATGTATCAAGCTAAATGGACATACCATGGTAACACTTTATGAAAACTTACATTAATATCAGCCCTCATTATTATATTTACAAAGCTTAACAGTACATTGCATAGATAGTTTGATATTACCTTAAACTTTGATGAATGCATTTTTATATCTGAACACATCACTGAAGTGCATGATTGCTGATATATTTTTAGCATTACATGCTTCTAATATCTTATTGCTGAAAGTTAGCGTAAAGTGTTAGCACTATTATCACACAGTCTAAGATATATAATACATGTGTCAGTGGTTTTGTATTTGACCACACACCGAAGTAAGCTCTTTGCTTTAAATTACATCAGTCTGAAATATCCGGGAAAGCTTGAAAAGTAAATATAACAGTGAAGTGAAAGAATGTGTGAATGGGCAAAAGAAATGAAGGAGAAAGTGCAGGGAGTTAATTAATGTTTAAAAGTTTTTTTTAGAATAGTTTTATAGAATTTTTTGTGTTGTTTCTCCTTTTGTTTGCATAATGTATTTGAGCATTTTTTTTTAATGCTCTGCTAAACCTATTGTGAACCTTGTAAATCTGTTTGTTTATCTATGTATTTGGGAAACCTTGAAAAGTAAATATGGGCAAAAGGAGAAACGAAGGAGAAAGTCAAGGAGTTGTCACTCCAATAAATGGCAAAAATGTGACCAATGATAATATATTTTTTATATAATTTATTTGTATAATTGCTTTTGTGATTCATGTATAATTATCCAGTTTTATAAATAATTAATACATTAAAATAAAATTAATATTTTTATTTGACTTAACACTATTATTATTATTAATAATTTTATTATCTTACTGATTTTATTTATTTACACTATTTATTTATTGTATTTTTTTTTTAATTATGTGCACCATTTTGAAAACCAAAACACAGTAATGTGCTTATTTTAGAATGCCCTTTTTATTTCAAACTATTAATGGGAGTAATAAAACAAACTTTGAGACTTGATTCAGACCATATTGGGCACTGACTGCTCATTATGATTTTTATTGTAGTTGTTGTAGAATTTCCTTTGCTCAAAATAAATTGCTCTGAAGAGGTTTTGAAGCCAGATAGACCTTTATTAACAAGTTAACAAAAGTCTGTGTAATGTTCGAACACCACTCCAGAGTTTTGTCTCATGCACACATATATACATCCTGAAGCATTCCATATATGCACCGTTGTATTTTTGGACAAGGTATTTTTTTTACCATACATGAGTTCGTGAAGGTTGATCAATAGCTGTCATGTATTTCTAGCTCCTGCACAGGTTCTTTCCATACATGAGTGTTTTTCAATAGTTTTTTTTGCTCTAAGCTCACTGCTTAAGTTAATACACATAGTCAGATGTTAATAGTAGAATAATATCATCTTATGCATAGACATTATTTTATGTTTTATATTGATTCAAGATGAATGAAAATCTTCTACAGTCTCTTAAAAACAATTATTTTAATACATTTTAAAAATGTAACACATTACTGCAAAGGTAGAGCTGACATTTTTTATTCTTTGATGAATAAAAACAGCATTTGTTTGAAATCTTGAAAAACAGCATTTATTTGAAATCTTATTTGAAAGTCATCTTCTGTAACATCATCAGTGTCTTTTCTGATTAACTGAATGCATCCTTGCTGAATAAAATTATTAAAAAAAAATCTTGTCCTCAAACTTTTGAACAGTAGTGTATAAATATTTGTATGGCAAGATGATGGTTTTGAAAAGAACAAATGCAACCTTGGCTAATTCTGGTCCTAACATTCTGTTACTTTCTGTTTGTCAGGGCTGCTACCGACCACAGTATTGACAACACCACTGCAATGCTGCATGAATGGCTGTCTGAAGTAGAAAATTTGTATCATTCAGTACATCTGCAAACCATGGAGGAGGAGGAGAGGTGAAAACACATGACATTACATTACATTTCAAAGTACTATCCACCTTTTTCTTGTATGAGCGGATGTGGCCATTCATAAATTTTATGGGTCTGGCTTCCGGTCTCATCCGCAACCAGCTATTTTTAGCTGTAATAAAGCAGCTTGTGCTGCTGTTTGATATTGCACATTGGTGTGTCTTACCATATTATTTTAATGTATTATCTTAATTATGAGCACACTGGTTTATAATGCAAAAAGTTTTACAATTTACTGCATGTTGTTATTCTTCTCGTTATTTACCTATAGAGGCTAATGAACCAGAAGTCTCAAGCATAGGCCTACACTGCAAAAAAAAAATGGTTGAGTCAACTTAAAATAATTTGTAACCTGGCTGCATTAAAATTTTAAGTTCAGTCAACTCAAAAAAAAATTTATTTAACTTCAAATGTTAAATTATACTAAGTGACAACTTAGATCTTTGAGTTGAATCAACTTAAAATTTTAAGGCAGCTGGGTTACTTACCCATCTGTGAAGTTTAGCATACACAAATATCTAAGTTGATAGTTAGTACAACTTAACATTTCAAGTTGAATAAACTTATTTTAGTTGACTGAACATAAAATTTTAAGGCAGCAGGGTAACAAATTATTTTAAGCTGACTCAACAAATTGTGTTTTTTATTTTTTACAGTGTACTTCCGTGTTGAAGAAAAAGGTGGATATCTCTCTACCATATAGTCTCTACCATAAGTAGCAAACTTTGTTTTACAGAATTGACATACAGTCACCAAATGTAAAACCTTTTTGTGTCTGTATTAAGTATTTAGTTCTCGTTCAATTTATTTTTATAGTTATTATGTGGATGAATTGGGCCCTAAGCACTGGATGGAGTCTCGGTTCATCCATGTAATGAAGCTGAGGCAGGCCGCGCTGACATCGGCCAGGACTCAGTGGGCAGACTACATCCTGGTGAGATTACCCCTCTTTCTGTTATGATTTTAGGTCAGCTTCCAGATGTGTGTTACAACTGGCTGTATTATCATATTATATTGAACTATTCTACTATAAGTAGTTCTCAGATTTTATTGAGAATATGGTGTTACAACCATACTAAAATCTGTGCCTACACTAAAATTGATTTAATTATGTGAATACCATTGGAATATTATGTCCAACCTACTCTATCATACACAAACTTCTATGGCTTCTAAAATATCAACATGATCAAAACTCTGCAAAAAAGTCTATTGTACACAATCTAATGCATGCCTTCTGTCATCTGATTGATTCTAATTAACACGATAACCCGTCAATACCGGTATACAGCAACACCCATGAGTTAATTTTGTATGACTGGTGAAATATTTTGTTCTCTAGTTTGCAGACAGTGATAACCTGCTGACAAATACACAAGTGCTGAATCAACTGATTGCTGAGAATCGGACGCTGGTTGCTCCAATGCTAGAGTCAAGAACACTCTATTCAAACTTTTGGTGTGGAATGACCTCACAGGTACAGGACACTACAGTTTACAATTGCTTGGAATCATATGCATATGAATGCAGGAGACCAATATGGAGATGTATCATTCTGAAAGGTGTTGCAAGTTAATGCAAAGACCCTTTGCATTCCACTCCTTTTTAAAGTTCAATTTTGGCTGATATGATGTTAAGAAAACTACATTATGCATATTTTGCAAATTCATTGTCATTTGTACTGCTTCATGTGATTGTAGTTCTTTCCCTCACTTATACACAATTTTTAATCTTTGTTCTATTTGTCTGATATTCAAATTCTGGTCTCCTTCAAATCAAAGCCTGTAATGTGATACACCTCTTGCAGGGGTCCCCAAACTTGGTCCTGGAGGGCCAGTGTCCTGCAGAGTTTAACACCAGCTTGCCTCAACACACCTGCTTGGACGTTTCTAATATGTCTAGTACGAGCTTGATTAGCTAGTTCAGGTGTGTCTAACTGGAGTTGGAGCTAAATTCTGCAGGACACCGGCCCTCCAGGACAGAGTTTGGGTACCCCTGACCTCGTGGGTAGTGGGTTTGGTTCATGGCTTATAGTTCTTTCATGAAGACGTTTTAAAAATCATTGTCAAAAATTATTTGGAAAAATACTAACCAAAACTGCATAGATTGCATGGTAAATGTACTACTGAATATGTTGCTCTGCTAATTTATGCTGTCTAAACCACAGAAAAAACATGTGGAAGCTTCTAAATCATATAAAGAAGGACTTAGTAAACAGAAAAAAGTGCAATATATTGACAAACTAAAGTTAATAGGTGGTAAAGAGCAGTATTAATTAAGATACTAGCCTAATATTTCACCTACCTGACCGGAAATTATAAGAACAAACACGAATGTTGTCAAGACTCTTGCCCTGGAAATCCTGGTTCAGTTTGGCCAACCACAAATGCATTCTTTCCTCAGACAGTCTTTTGCAAACTTTTACTTGATTTGTTATAAGTTTTGCCAGTCTATAGTACTCCAAATGTTTTTCCCGGTCCGACCGATTGGTACAGCCCAAAACATGACAATAACTGACCGTTTTCAGCAGCAATAATCAGCTAAACTTGCAAGTTCCATTCGATTCAGTGGCACTGTTTAAATTCCGTACCGCCAACATGGCCGATTGATGACGCGTCTTTAAAACACTCCCCACTGAATCCACAAGTTTCCGGGGGGGCGCTACTGTAAGAAAGAACGTAGGTACAACTTCCGGTGAGGTGGCGGACGTAGTATACCAGTGGTATTTGTGTGCTAATTAATGAAGAGCTAATGTTTTTAGACCATTGTTTACTTTGTAAAGATGCACACCTTTATGAGAGATGTCATTACCTTCTTATATGCACACTTCATTTGCCCGAGGCCCGTGTCCTGCTTGTTTATTTTGAACCGGAAGACGCTCCCACTTTTGACACAAGGCCTCATGGGGCGTAGGAAACTTGTGGATAGACCAATTATCTGTTTGTAAACATTCGGGATGCTAAATTTCACCTTCATAAAGCCAGATCCATTCATTGTAAACCTAACTTTAGATGCGCGCGCATCATGGTTGCAGAAAACCCGGGAGAGATAACCTTTATAGCTAGAGAATTACACGGAAACGGTACAAAATAGTAAGATTTACAAATATTATAGATAACATTGATTAGATGTGATTTTCAAATTTTTCTCCGCATATTACAAGAGCTTGTCACTCAGCGATAACCACCGTTATTCAACGAAACTTCCGTTAGATAGTGGGTCTTTCAAATCCGAAACAGGGATGACGGTTTTTTTTTTTTTTTTTTTTGTGGGCGGTTCAATTGGCAGTCTGTGGAGCTATGGAGTGAAAAAAAAAGGTAAATTTTATTTTATATTTCAAAATTCTGACTTTATTCTCGAAATTCCGAGATTATATCTCACAATTCTAATAAGGAAAAACAACTCGACATTCTCTCTTTTCCCCTCAGCTCAGAAAAGGAGTTTATATCCCACATTTCTCTCTTTTTTCCCCCTCAGAATGAACAAACTCACTAGTTTTGAGTTAAATCGAGTTATAAAATCCGTATAAATGAGTTCCGTATAAGGAGATACAAACTTGCATTTGCCAGAAAAAAAAAGTCAGAATTGTAAGCTAAAATAAATAAATGTTATGTAAAAATGTTAATAGTAATAGATTCAAATAATATTTAACGCTGTAAAAACGCTCGTGCTTCACTATGGAAAGTGTCCGAACCGTCGAACACACTTCTCTTTGTAAGCAGTTCAGTAAACAAGTTAATGCTGAATAACTTACATTTTCGGCAGGTTCCGCTGTTTATTTTGGTCCATCAGTGAAAACAGATGGAAGCCAAAGCAGAAACGAGCGTCACACAAAAACGTTTTGCTCCTGATTGAGTTCCTCCTGTTAGTGTTTTTGATAGTGATGGGTCGTTCTTGAACGATTCGTTCATTTTGAACAAATCTTTAATGTGACTCGGGACGAACGAGTCGTCTCGGGGAGTGATTCGTTCAGTCGCGCATGCGCAACATCATATTAAGTTCTGTACTGGAATTAGTTCACCTGTTTGGGTCTTCGGGTTTTTAGAGTCGTTCGTTCACCTTATGGGGCTGTGACGTGATGAACGAACGACTCAAACCCGAAGACTCGAGAGATGAACTAATCAATTATTTTTCCAGCTCAGACTGCGTTGGTTAGCTAATTGGGCTGTCAGGTGATGAACGAACGACTCAAACCCGAAAAACTGTCAGATATGAGGTGAGGTGAGCTAATCATAGACTAAAGACTCAGGTAAAAGATGAATTAATCTTTTCTGTTTCTTATAGCATTATAGTTTTGTTTTGTTTGAAGTGTGATCAACGTTTGTGTAAGCAGTAGATGTGTTGAGGAGGTGACAGGTAACATTTTAATTATATTTTGCTGAAATGAACGAAATGACTCGAAAAAAGATTCGTTCATTTTGCTGAACGAGACTCAAAGGTCCGAGTCGGTAAAATGATCCGAACTTCCCATCACTAGTTTTTGAAGAATCATTTGACCAAACGATTAATGTCTCACTCATAATACAGTCACTTGTCGCCACCTACTGGTGTATCAGTGTAACCTGCAGAAAAGATACGGAACTAGCTGTAGTAAATAAACGTAATATAAATTCTTGACAAACAATACCTAATATCTTATTTTTATGAGTCTCCTTTTTGTTTGCATATGTATTTGAGCATTTTATTTTTTGTGCGCTACTAAATCTCTAGTGCATATTGAAAATCCGTTTATATTTTTATTCAATTATTTTTCCTGCAGGGGTATTATAAGCGAACACCACATTATATACCCATCCGAAACTGGAAGTCTACTGGTTGCCACCCGGTTCCCATGATTCACTCTACAATGCTGATAGACCTGCGGCGTAGTGCTAGTGCGGCCCTGGCCTTTTACCCTGTGCACCATCGCTATCTTTGGGCCGTGGATGATATCTTGGCTTTTGCATTTTCTGCAAGACAAGCAGGTAACAATTGCACTATACCTACACCAATGTATATAAGTAAGTCCAATTAAAGAAGAGCCTGTAGGTCACTGTTGTATGTTTTATATTTGATGTAATGTTTAAGTAGCATTTCAACTTAATGCACTATGACTTAAAACATTTCACATGTTTGCCACAATCACTGGTTAGGTTTCCTTTGAAATGTCACAAGCTGTTTTCTGATCATTACTACTGGAATATGTGTGTATTTGACGTGTTAACTGATGTCATTACAACTTTTTAGATGTTATATTATTCTCTTTATAGGTGTGCAGATGTTCATATGTAACAAAGAGCATTATGGGTACCTGCCACTGCCTTTGAATACAAAGCAGACTCTGAAGGAAGAGGTGGAGAGCTTCAGCCACACTGTCACAGAGGCACTGAGTACGTATCAGTAAATCTGCTTAATCACAAATCAATGTGAAAAACTGACAAGGGTTTTTACAGGTCACACAGAAAGCTGAGTAAGCATAGTGAATGAGTGCTGAGGTGATGTTAAATACAGTATTAGTATATTATGTGAGTGGATAAACTGTGAAGCAGCATTCACCACTTCCTGTTCTACCTCTGTGTCTCTACCCAGCTAACACAAACACTTCACTGTATGCCTCTCTATACAGTTTTCACAGGAAAGAGAGAATTTTCACTCCTTTATGACATCTCTCACACATTCTCTCTGTTCTTTCTGACCCTGTCATTAGATTAGCTTGACTTTGTTTTGAAATCTGCATGTTAAAAGAGTTCATTGTACTATGAAAACATAGTGTAAGTTTCAGAACTTAAGATGAACCAACAATAAAATAAACAATAAAGTGTTGTGCTTTTCCCATGGCTCTGCATATTTCTCTCACAAATTCCAGCAAACAAGCTCAAAATTACCTTATTTTGCACAAAAGGTACGTGCTTGTTTCATCCTAACAGTCTGTAGCACATAACACGGCTACCCTAGTGAAAAATAAATATACTAAAATGTATTTAAAATATTTTTATTTCATGCTAAGTATACTACAAATACATTTACATATTACCTCTGTAACAAAAATTAACAATTTTTTACCTAATGCACTTTAATTGTGAGGAAATAGTGCTAAAGTCCAACTAAAGATATACTTAAGTATATTCGATTGTGCTAAAGTGGAACTATTGCATGTATACTTTAGGTACACTAGAAATATTTTGTGTTTCATATCGTATTTTAGGCTTAATATCAACAAAAATGTGCATAGTGCACAAGTAATACTCCATAAGCTTAACTGCAATTTTTATATCAGTAAAGTCTCGAGAGAGACTTATGTCAGTAGATATGTTAATAGACTTGAACGATACTTAGTGTCAAATAAATGCATTTCAAATCTATTACTTTTTTACTAGGGTAGTTTTGTGGTTGTATCAAAGTTTAATATATTTTCCCTCAGAGAGGCAGTTTTTGAAGAATGTGGCAGTTAAAAACCACCATAGTGGACCACCATTGTTTTTGGTGCAAAAACAATTGATTAACCATGTACATTTTTTAATTAAATGATTTTGAATTATCATTCAAAATATATTGTCCAATCAACACCTATTTCTATTCACAACTTTTTTTAAATAATTCACTAACACCACCCAAAAAGTAATAGATTTAAAATGCATTTCTTTTATACAATAGTTCAAGTCTATTAACATATTTACTAACAAATCGAGTGAGACTTACTGATATAAAAATTGTAATTAAACTTTATTAGGAGTACTACTTGTGCACAATGCACATTTCTTAATATTAAACCTAAAATGTGTTCCAATGTCACTATTGATGAGGATTTTATGATCTTTAAATAATATTGATCTTTAAATGAAGAGTTCTGATTCAAAACCAGCTAAAAGCCATCTCGGTCAAAAATGAGATAGTGATACTGAGTGAATGCTCCTGACACATAGTATACATGCATCAAATACTTTAACTTCAGACTTGCTAAATTCCAGCCTTAGCCCAATTAGAAGTACCAGTACTTACATAGAAGCCTACACAAAGTAGCCAGAAAGAAATGCTAATTTTAAAGAAATATGTCAGATGGGTTTAGAGGCTTTTGCATCTGATCTTTTCAAATGCAAAATATTTAAAGTGCACCTGAAGTATACTTGCAATAGTTCCACTTTAGCACAATCAAAAATACTTTAATATAAAGTATATCTTTAGTTGGACTTCAGTGCTACTTCTAAACAATTAAAGTGCATTAAGTACAAAATTAGTTGTTCTAATTTAGCAGGCTTAAATATACCAGTTTAGTATACCAGAAGTACAATTGCAGAGTATTTTTATTAAGTACATAATATGTACATGTATTTGTAGTATACTTAGCATGAAATAAATGTATTTTAAATACATTTTAGTATATTTATTTTTCACTAGGGCAGTCATTAATACCTTTAATTATTATGATCGACATTAAATGAAAACAAATAATCTTTAGTTGTTTTTTTGTTTGTTTGTTTTTTGTTTTTTAGTTGACTTCAAAATGGAAACTTCACGTTATCTCCACATTGCTTCCAAACCTAAAGACACCATGGCATTCAATCAGGTATAGACAGCTAAATGTAGAATATTGCAAAAAGTTGCATCTTCGATCTGTGTCAATGCAATACTCTTATTTTCCCTTTTTTAGGTCTACTTGATTAATCTGAAGCGTCGTGAAGATCGCAGAGATCGTATGCTGCGCTCCCTGGATGTGCTGGGCATAGACGTCACCCTCACCGATGCGGTGGATGGCAAGTATGATGTTCATGTCAATGTTCAACCTATAGTCCTTCATCTCTCCTACTCTATGCAAAGTGTATTTGTCTGTTACACCCTGTATGCCACAATTAAATATGACTCCTTCCTGTTTCTTCTCTCTCTTAGAACCCTGAATTCAACTCAGCTAAGAGCTTTAGGAATTGAGATGCTCCCTGGTTATAAAGATCCTTACTCTGATCGTGTGCTAACTAAGGGTGAAATCGGTTGCTTCCTTAGCCATTACAACATCTGGAAAAAGGTACACAGATAAAAAACACTACCATACAATTAGTTGCTACATTAACAGTCTTCCGTATGATGGTGTTACATGCAAACTACATTGTTAAAATTAAGGTTCTTTATGGTTCCATGAAGACCTTTAACGTCCACGGAACATTTCTATTGGACAAAATGTCCTTTATAATAGAAAAAGATTCTTTATATTATTCAAATGTTCTTCACAGTAAGTAAGAAAAAATGGTTCTTTACGGGGCTATCACTAACAGGTTCTTTGGTTCTCCAAACATCACTAGCAAAAGAGTATTATATGAATGTCAAGTGACTTTCAATGCTGTAAACACTAAATGAGTAATTTTATGCCCATGAATTTTCTTTGTTGTGTGTCGCCCTCAGGTGGTGGAGCTCCAGCAACAGCAGGTACTTGTACTGGAGGATGATGTCAGGTTTGAGCCCAATTTCAAGAGCCGCCTCAATACTATCATGGAGGATGCGAGACAATCAGGCCTCCAGTGGGACTTGATGTGAGTTGTGGTTTAATTATGACAAATTTATTATGGTCAAAAGACCTTTACAGGTCTCTCTTCTGCTTTGAATCTTTATATGGATCCATCACTAGCTTCAACAAAGTAGTCACTGGCCTTCTGGAGTTTCACAACTGCACATTTCATTAACAAATATATAAAAACTCCATTAATAATTAGACATTTGGGTAACACTTTAGAATAGAGAACACTTATTCACTATTAACTACAACTTTTCCCTCACTAAATTCTTAACTTGCTGCTTATTAATAGTTAGTAAGGAGGTTGTTAAGTTTAGGTATTGGGTAGGAATAGGGATGTAGAATAAGGTCATGTAGAATAAGGCATTAATATGTGCTTAATTGGTGCTTACAAAATGGCTAATATTCTAGTAATATGCATGCTAATATGAAAGCGTAAAATAAAGTGTTACTGAAATTTGCATTCTCTTTTCCATCTTTTCTCTTCTCTTTAAGTTATGTAGGGCGTAAACGATTGCAAATTAAGCATCCAGAGCACTGGGTGGAGGGAGTGAAGAACCTGGTGATCCCAGATTACTCTTATTGGACGCTTGGCTATGCCCTTTCACTGCAGGGGGCAAAGACGCTTCTGGGGGCCCAGCCACTCAGCAAGATGCTGCCCGTGGATGAGTTTCTGCCAGTCATGTTTAATAAGCACCCCAAGTAAGTGTTGGTAGATGTTAGTAATTAACATTTAAAAAGATAAATTAAAGGCAATTAAAAAGACTACCTAAGAGACTTCCATTCCTCCATTAAAGTCCAAATCATTGACGTACAGGTGCATCTTAGTAAATTAGAATGTTGTGGAAAAGTTCATTTATTTCAACTCAACTCAAATTGTGAAACTCGTGTATTAAATAAATTTAGTGCACACAGACTGAAGTAGTAATTGTGATGATTTTGGCTCACATTTAACAAAAACCCACCAATTCACTATCAACAAATTAGAATATGGTGACATGCCAATCAGCTAATCAACTCAAAACACCTGCAAAGGTTTCCTGAGCCTTCAAAATGGTCTCTCAGTTTGGTTCACTAGGCTACACAATCATGGGGAAGACTATTGATCTGACAGTTGTCCAGAAGACGATCATTGACACCCTTCACAAGGAGGGAAAGCCACAAACATTCATTGCCGAAGAAGCTGTGCTGTATCCAAGCATGTTAACAGAAAGTTGAAAAAGTGTGGAAGAAAAAGATGCACAACCAACCAAGAGAACCGCAGCCTTGAGAGGCTTGTCAAGCAAAATGGATTCAAGAATTTGGGTGAACTTCACAAGGAATGGACTGAGGCTAGGGTCAAGGCATCAAGAGCCACCACACACAGACATGTCAAGGAATTTGGCTACAGTTGTTGTATTCCTCTTGTTAAGCCACTCCTGAACCACAGACAATGTCAGAGGCGTCTTACCTGGGCTAAGGAGAAGAAGAAATGGACTGTTGCCCAGTGGTCCAAAGTCCTCTTTTCAGATGAGAGCAAGTTTTGTATTTCATTTGGAAACCAAGGTCCAAGAGTCTGGAGGAAGGGTGGAGAAGCTCATAGCCCAAGTTGCTTGAAGTCCAGACTGATCACCTCCATGCCACTCCGAATTGAAGCAGTAATTAAAGCAAAAGGAGCCCCTACCAAGTATTGAGTACATATACAGTAAATGAACATACTTTCCAAAAGGCCAACAATTCACTAAAATGTTTTTTATTGGTCTTATGAAGTATTCTAATTTGTTGAGATGGTGGGTTTTTGTTAAATGTGAGCCAAAATCATCACAATTAAAAGAACCAAAGACTTAAACTACTTCAGTCTGTGTGCACTGAATTTATTTAATACATGAGTTTCGCAATTTGAGTTGAATTACTGAAATAAATTAACTTTTCTACAACATTCTAATTTATTGAGATGCACCTGTATATTTTATCACATTTATGAAGAGTTGCACTTGCAATAATGTCTTTTGAAAAAGGAATTGTGGTCACACTGGTTTGGGGTCCAATTCTCACAGTTTACTAGTAACTATGACTTTTGCATTAATAAACTCCTAAACTGCTGCTTATTGACATTTATTAAGGTAGTTGTTAAGTTTAGGTATGGGGTAGGGTTAAGGGATCTAAAGTATGTCCATAAAGAATAAGGCAGTAATAAGCATTTTATAAGTACTAATAAACAGCCAATCTGCTAGTAATATGCACGCTAATAAGCAACTACGCAGTTGTGAGCACTGGTCCCTAAACTAAAGTAATTTTTGTTTAACTAACTCTAGTTTTCCTTCTGTAGGGAGGAATACATGTCTCGTTTTAAACAGAGAGACTTGAAGGCTTTCTCTGTACAACCTCTGCTGCTCTTTCCCACGCACTACGCTGGGGAACCAGGGTATTTCAGCGACACTGAGACCTCCATCATCTGGAACGATGAGACTGTGGCCACTGACTGGGACCGCCATCACATCCGTGGGGACAGCAGTCGTGGTGATAAGAGCCCAACGCCCATCTCTGAGAGCAGCCCGAGGGATGAACTCTGATACAGCTCTTACAGAATTAATAAAGAACATGTCAAAAGTTTTAAGAAAATGTATTTAGATGACAGCTCAAGGAAAGAACCATGGATGTGGAGTCAATATACAGATCTGGATTTTGTGAATGATACTGATACAGCTAGCTAAGCATCTATACCAGTTATTACCAATGGGCACTAATCACTAATGGTGATTTTTTCACATTTTGATATAATAAAATAAATACTAATATAGTTAAGTGAAAATTTCTCACAAAATGATGGATTCATGGAATGTGCTTCTAAAAAAAAGCTTTGTCTTTTTGATTTTTTTCTTCTTTTAACAATGCAAAACCTCAATAACATGGTTAGGAGTTGTTTTTTTTCTATATGCAGTGGGATTGAAAATCTGGATATTTTTGTTTGTTTGTTTCTAAAAATGTAAGGAACGTTTTTAGTTAAAGAGAATGTGACAAAATAAAACATTTCAGGTCAGGGAAATAAGCAAATTGCAAATGCAAATGTTCTTGTTGTAGGCAAACAATGAATTAAATAAAAATATTAATCAATTCTCAGACCAGTCTCTTTTCAAGCACACCAAAACAAAAGCACTAATCACTAATGATGATTTTTCCTCATTTTTGATCACAAAATTATGGATTCATGGTGTGGATTCAATGTGCTTCTAAAAAAAAAAAAAGTTTCGTCTTTGTTTTGTTTTTACTATGAAAAATGCAATAACATGTTAACATTTTGCACAAATAGACATTCTTTGTATCTTTCTTAAATCATTTTGGTAAACAAGCACCTCAAATGCAGCTGTTTTTGTAGTAATGTTACAACAAATCAAATACTAAGAAATTCTGAAATGAAATGATTTTACGCCCATAATATATAATGTTAGGTATACAATAATATATAATGTATGTATAAAATACCAATATTTTATTCCAATTATTTATTTATTTTTCTGAAGAAAGACAGACATGTATAGTGATGAAAGCCAAAATATTAAATGTCATGGATGTTTACTGAGTAATCCACTATTTTGTAGAGGGGGGTCAAAATAGCAACTTTCACCTGAGATTCAGAGCCACAAGGGGGTACAAATGACTTTAGAAAGATGGCAGCATCATAATATTCTTTTTACACAGAGATTGTTAGGTCTATTAGTAAAATCTGTTGACTTTAGCAATCTTTGTTGCATTATGTGCCAATGGTGATTATTCAAAAATGGTGAAACAGCACTTTTCAAGTTTTAACTCCAAAGTTTGCAGGTCTGTAACTTAAGTATTAAAGATATCTTAATACCCTTTTAGATTGTGGGTCTCAACAAACTTTCCTTTTGGCATCTTCATTTTTAAGTCCCTGTACGGTTCAGTTCCAGAGATATTAGAATTTCAAAATGGCTCCAGCAGTCAATAAATTGTACACATTCTCAGTGGTTAAAAATCAAATGTGGGTCACTTTGCAAAAATATGATACTTCTTTTCTTTTAAAGAAGAAAGTCTGAAGAACAAGTAATGTTGAAACAAGAGATGCCGCAATATGATTTTAGATTCTAGTTCTTAGTAAACTTTTCTTTTGAAATCTTCATTTTTAAGGCCCTACATCAGGGGTCACCAAACTTATTCCTGGAGGGTCGTTGTCCTGCAGAATTTACCTCCAACTTTCCTCAACACACCTGCCTGGAAGTTTCAAGTATACCTAGTAAGACCTTGATTAGCTGGTTCAGGTGTGTTTGATTAGGGTTCAAGCTAAACTCTGCAGGGACACCAGCCCTCCAGGACCAGGTCTGGTGACCCCTGCCCTACATGGTTCAGTCACAGAGATATGAGGACCTCAATGAGGCTCCATATCCAGATTGTTGAATTACCCATTTTCAGTGGTTGAAAAATTAATGTTGGTCACAAAAGTGCTACTTATTTTATAAGTTTGTTAAGACCCAATGTCTAAAAGGGCATTAAGATATCTTTAAAACTTTTTGAGTTACAGACACACAAACAGAAAAAACTCGAAAAGTGCCTTTTCCCCATTTTTGAATGGTCACCATTGGCATATAATGCAACATAGATTGCTAAAGTCAACAGATTATATTAAAAGACCTACCAATCTCTGTGTAAAAATAACATTATGATGCTGCCATCTTTCTAAAGTCATTTTTATCCCTGTTGTAATTTAGCTCTGAATCTTGGCTAAAAATTGCCATTTTTACCTCCCTGCACAAAACAGTGAATTACGCTGTAAATATATATCCATTAAATTTAATAATTAATATCTTTCTTCAGAAAAAAATATAATCTCAAAATCAAACATTTGGCCCAAAATCTAATTTTTGTTAAGTCCCAAAATATTGGGTTTTAGCAAACTTTTCATTTGGCATCTTCTTGTTTAAGTCCCTGTACGGTTCAGTTCCAGAGATATTGGAATTTCAAAATGGCTCCAGCAGTAAATCATTAAATTGTACACATTTTCAGTGGTCAAAAATCAAATGTGGGTCACTTTGCAAAAATATGATACACTGTAAAAAAAATAAAAAGCATAATTTGTTGAGTCAGCTAAAAATAATTTGTTACCCTGCTGCCTTAAAATTTTAAGTTCAGTTAACTAAAATAAGTTTAGTCAACTTGGAATGTTAAGTTGTACTAAGTAATAACTTAGATATTTGTGTTTGCTAAACTTAACAGATGGGTAACCCAGCTGCCTTAAAATTTTTAGTTGATTCAACTCAAATATCTAAGTTGTCACTTAGTATAATTTAACATTTCAAGTTGAATAAACTTTTGTTGATTTGACTGAACTTAAAAAGAGTTGATTTTGAGTTGATTGAACTTTTAAGGCAGCCAGGATACAAATTATTTGAAGTTGACTCAACAAATTGTTTTTTACAGTGTACTTCTTTTCAAAGAAGAATGTCTTTAGAACAAATAACATTGAAACTAGAGATGTATATGATTTTAGATTCTAGTTCTTAATAAACTTTTTTTTTGGAATTTTCAATTTCAAGGCCCTACATTGTTCAGTCCCAGAGATATGAGGACCTCATTGTCCAGGTTGTTGAATATTACCCATTTTCAGTGGTTGAAAACTAAATGTTTGTCACTTTGTATGCAAAAGTGCTACTTATCTTAAGTTTGTTAAGACCCAGTATTGAAAAGGGCAATAAGATATACTCGAGTTAAAGAAATACAAACTAATTTCTGTAAAAAAAAAAAGTGCAGTTTCCCCATTTTTGAACGGTCACCACTGCCACATAATGCAACAAAGATTGCTAAAGTCAACCGATTCTACTAACAGACTTACCAATCTCTGTGTAAAAATAACATTATGGTGCTGGCATCTTTCTAAAAGAATTTTGTACCCCTATTGTAATTTGGCTCTGAATCTCAGCTGAAAATTTCTATTTGACCTCCCTCTACAAAATAGTGGATTACTCAACAAATATTCATCCATGACATTTAATACTTCGGCTTTCATCACTATACAGGTCTCTTTTTTTCAGAAAATATATAAGCAAAATCAAAAGTTTGAGCCAGGGACCTCTGGTTGAATTGACGCAGAATTACCCTGTTGAAGAATTGTAAAAATGTTACGGTGCAAGACACTGTTTGATAAAATGTAATGTCTTTATGTATTTAATCTTACACAATAATTAATGATATGATGAGTTAAAGAAAACTATAACAATCACAAAACATTTAAGTATTCTCATATAAAAGTAATAAACACCAAAACACAAAATAATTCTTAATCCATTTATTTATTATTTAAAAAGCACTGGAAGGTTTAGTTTGTTTTTGCTGGAGGCAAACAATGAATCAAATCAAAATATTAATCAAGTCTCATACCATAAAATAAAGTACTGAAAAAAAAAAAAAAGATATTTTCAAGCACACCAAAACAAAAGCATGTAATAAATAAAAACAAATCGCAGAATAATGCAAAACAAAGCAAATGAAAAGAACGCTTAACATTAGGTCCCGCTCATGAAGGACAGAGGTTTTCAGCATTACGTTTTATCACCTGAGGAGATACATGGAAGCTTTTGTATTGACAAAACCCATCGGTTCACTGATATGAGACGTGGCCGTAGACTGAGACCTCAGGAGATCTCATTAGACATCCTGTAGTGTGATAGCTACAGACAATCCGCCAATCAGTGCATAATCATTTTAGTGTGTCAAAACTGATGGACAAGATCTAGATTGTACGCCAAGCAACAAAGCAGTTCTCAAAATAAAGTCGTCACTCTACATATTCCCAATCTAGCATCATGATTAAAAGCAGCCACACTCACACACACATCTCAGTTCGCTTGAGTTTGACCCGCAGAGGTCGGATGCCTCAAACACAGCAAATGATGCAGCATTTCTCCCAAAGGAACTATGGAATACGCATTTTCTCAGCTATACGATTGCTAAGCTATCTAGAAAGCTATGTTTATAGACATCTACAGTATGTAAACCAATACAAAGCATAAGAAAACAAGACTTTCCAGTACATCAAACCAAATACAAAAGATAATAACCGAAATCAAAGACCACAAAACACACAAAAATATAAAAATCAAGACTTGATCCAGTGGTTTGTGATGGCTGTCCAGAGTACTAGCTGCAAACGTGTTTGGGTACAATGGGAGGGATATCAAATGCAAAGTTGAATCCGGATCGCTAAAAGAGGGCATTGTGAGTGAAAATCAAAAGACGCAATCACAAAGGTCTCAGTCTGTCGAGAATCGCACACAAAGCCCACCGCAGCCCAACACAGTGTACCATTGATGCCGTCAACGGTCAACAGATCCACAGACGACTCGCTACAGGAAAACAACCACTAAAAACGACACACACACACACAAAAAAAGACGAAAATCCCGGCCAGACATACAAGAATTGAAAGGAACACATCATTTAATGAGCTACAAAACAAACAGAGTCTTATATACTGTTCAGGTTTGGTTTGTTATTGTGTTTGAGAACTTATCAGTTGTCATCACGCTTCAGGTTACTGCCAGCAGTTACTTAAAGCGCTCTGAATATTGCATGATTAGGAAATGGTATGACGAACCATTAAAAACAGCTGTAGTTTTGAGACCAGACGAACTGCAAGCAGATCTTTCGTATCCGTTACACTCCAAATGTAAAGCGAAATACAAATGAAAGTGAGAAGTTCACAAAAATCAAGTCCATTTTCCTCACACTGGTTTAAGCACTCAGACGAAGGTGCACATTTGACGAATGTATTGATTTATTGTGACAGGTCTTTATCTCCTTCCACAGTGTTCGTTTAGTTGAGCACTATGCAGTAGCATCTATACAGTGAAACCCATCACACTAGCAGACGACTAGCATCACTGACAATACCAGTAAGAAAAAAGTGCAATATTGCATGTGTATTTCTTTAGTCGAGAAGAACGACGCCTGACGGCATACCTGTAGAAAATATTCGACAGTAAACAATGGTGCAAAACAAGTCAAAGGATTTTAAGGCTTTTTGAGTTTCCTGATGTGTTTTTTGTTCTCTGAGATAGTTGTAGGAGGTCCACAGGCGGGACAGTTTGAGAGAGATCGTTTCTCAGTGGCTCTCCCGCGTGAATACACACACACACGAACGCGACGCGCAAACATTCACACAAGCAGCACTATTCTATTCAAGCGTGTACTGTCACCCCTAATATAAGGTGTATTACTTCTAGTAGTTCATATAATAACATCTTTACCACTGAAGCTGCAAGCATAGATATTTATCTACACGTATCCACATTACTATTAAACACATTGCTACATGTACCAACATGTCAACATTACATGGACAAACAAAAAAGTTCCTCCAAGCGGAAAATAATAATAATAATAATAATAATAATAATAAATGCATGGTCTAATAATATTACTTAATTAATAATAATAATAATAAAAAAAATGACTATTTCAGTTGCCATGCTGATACTACTAACAAAAAAAACAAAAGGAAATAGGCACAAAAGTAAATTAAGATGACAATAACTTATTACGATTTCAGTAGGGAAAGCTATGTGGAAATGCGGCATTACAGGCAGTGTTTCAACTCAGAAGAAACGCACTGGCCGATTCGGTTCAATTGTTTGGTTTCAAATGTTGTCAAGAATCATATTCATCTTGACATCACAACTTGAAGGTTTTAGCAAAGCCAAAGAGGTTTAAGAATGCATAAGGTCACTGCACGTGACGATTTCATGAGCAACGCACAAATACTTAATTCTGGTTATTGTGTCATACAGCATGTGTGTACATGCAAAACCAGAGAGGGTTTGCCATTCTGGCTATACAAAAAGACAGGTTTGTGAAATTTCTGATGATGGAACGACTAAAAAACAAAGATCAAGTAAACTTTCCCTCAAATTGTGACGCATCCTTTCGGAGATTCTAAAACATGGCTGACAAGTGATACACCAAGATGACCGATGAAAAATATTGTGCTACCGCTGGTGGCCATTTTAATCGCATGCATCCAAAACAGTGTTTTACACAATTTTTAGACTCTACTCCACCAAAAGCAACCGATTTAAGAGCAATTCTGCGTTCGGCATCACTTGTCGGTCATGTGACCGTTTAATCGTGACTCGGGAATGTGCTTGAGCGTTTGTGTCCCTTTCGCCCGTTTTGGTCGCCACTATTTGGGCGAAGGGGTTTCGGAGGAAGACGTGGTGAAGTTCTTCATTTTTGGCCTGTGGATGTGAGGACTGAGCTTAAAAGGATCCCAGCATGCACGGCGATCGAGTCAAGCTGCAGTGTCCGACAGAGACGGTGGTCACAGTGCAGAAGGCAGGAGTCCCGGTGAGGGGGCGTTTACACGGCAGTGCTGGCATACTCTGAGGAGGTGGTGGCGGTGGAGGACTGGGTCGGAGCGGATCCCTGAGCCGAACCCTTGCGGTTGATCATGGAGGGGTGGAAGTTGGGGTGTCGGCGGGCATGCTTGATGAGGTGGTCGCTGCGCATGAAACGCTTGTCACAGAGCGGGCACAGGAAGCGCTTCTCGCCGGTGTGTGTACGCAGGTGTCGGGCCAACTCGTCGGAACGGGCAAACTTCTTTTCGCAGTCGGGCCAAGTGCACGGAAAGGGCCTCTCACCTAGACAGAAAACAGGCACGATCCACAACTTATTAGACAAAACTAATAGTGCACTATAAAGTCTGCAAAGGCTTGGCACCTGGACTATCCACCATTTTAGATATAAAGCATACTGACTGATGAAACTAAGCATACTAAGCATTGTTCCAGGGGTTCATTAGCATAGTATATAAAAATGTGCGCTATTCAAGTATCTGTGGAGTGTGAAAGCTGAATAGTAGGCGCTGGTGTGGTCACTTGCTCTTAAAATACTCTATTTTTGCTCATACAAATAAAACTAATACATCTTTCAAATCTGTAAAAACTCTATGTTTAGTTGTGTGCACTCACAGTAACAATGAAATGTTGCGCTTTTGTAAAATAAAGCAAACACAATGCACTTTCTGCCATCTCGGTCTCTGTTAACTTGAGTGCGAAACTTCGAAACTCCGTGTATACTTGCCTTACAAAAAATATAGCTATAGAGTAAAATATCTCCTTTCAAAATTTACCAATTCAAACAGAAAACAAATATTCTCACATTATGCAATCCGTATAAAACATGCGTATACAGGCGCATCACTACTGCAGAGATGACGAATCAGTGGCGCAGAATTCATCTTCAAGCCGAAAACAAACAAAGCGCTAGTTTATTATTAAATTACTGAAATGTTATATAAATGTCTCCTTGCTGTTTTTCCCAGACACATTCATTATTATATCTGCCGGTACAGTGTGGCAATTAAAGGCTCATTATTATGATTTATATGGTTTATTAATAAATGTGCGACTACTAGTTGACCAGAAAAATCTTATGTCGAGGGCAGGCCTAATAGCTACTACACAACGTACAAGGTGTTTTTTTCAGTGTAATAAAAAAGTATACCACTATACAAGTGGTTTCTTTAGGTGCATCTGAATTTGCAGACTTCTCAATTTCTATGCTATCTTGTAGTATAAATGGTGTGTGTAGTGTTTCACACTGAAAAAAAAAAATGAAGTTAAGGGAGGAGGAATGACTGGAGGGCAAGGGCAATGAGATTGTGTTGTTGGATGACAAAACAACCTTATAAATTCATAAACTGGACAGTCAAGTATATAGTGTATAGCATAAGTGCACAGCATGTGTGACCCTGGACCACAAAACCAGTCGTAAGCAGCACGGCTATATTTGTAGCAATAGCAAAAAAATACATTGTATGGGTCAAAATAACAGATTTTTCTTTTATGCCAAAAAACATTAGGATAAGGATAAATTTCAAGTTCCATGAAGATATTTGGTCAATTTCCTACCATAAATAAATTAAAACTTAATTTTTGATTAGTGCATTTTTGAATATGCATTGCTAAGAACTTCATTTGGCCAACTTCAAAGGTGATTTTCACAATATTTTTATTTTTTTGCATCCTCAGATTTCAGTTTTTAAATAGTTGTATCTTGGCCAAATATTGCCCTATCCTAACAAACCATACATCAATGGAAAGCTTATTTATCCACAAATTTTAATTTAAAAAATATTTACCCTTATGACTTGTTTTGTGTTCCAGGATCACATATGGTATGTCCTTTGGAACACAGCTTTTGTGTTTTAAGCTGTGTTCCAATTAACAAGGACCCTATGAAGTGTTCACTGCTCCCTGAGCACTGGATGTCTTTGAAGTCCACGTTACTTGACAAAATGTGTCATTCAGAACACCTTTCATCGTCACACACAAATGAAACTTGAGTCGCACGTGTTGGAGGCGTTTGAGGTAAGACGACATAAATACTTCTGTAAATAAATACAAATTACCATACGTTCATGTAATATACATGTGTATATAACATTTCAATTTACATAATTTTAAATGTATTATTAATTTAACTAAAATAAATGGTCATATTTTAAAGTGCTAAACTGAGCAGTAATGGTCTGTTCCAATGTTTAACATGACAACAAGACAATGTTTTTGTCTTTTGTCCATAATCACGATAGTTACATTAAATGTTGCCTCTTGTGCACTTTATATCCCACATGTGGGACTAATTAAACTCAATAATAATGCTGGTGCCTCAACTCGCCTTTATTTTATCCCAACTTTTTCAGTGCTAAAGGGATGCGTGGGTAAATTTCTCCACTCTCCACTTCCTGTGAAATTATGTGTTAGTGTACCTGGCTTTTCTATGCCATTGCCAGTGTCCTTCAAACTGAACATGTATGCTCCCTTCAAATTCAGAAGTATCCGACGGCATCCCGAAATACTTTGAACCGCACCCCTACAAGTTACACCCCCTATAATGAAACAACCAATTAAGGAATGATCATCAGAGCCCCTCCCTCTGGATTCACATTGTCGCATGTACTGCTGCAATGTGACATAGCTACACAATTGCCACCCTGTTATGACATACCTATCATATGCCAAAAATTACAAAACATATTTTGGTTGTTTCTTTGTTTTTTGTTTTTCAGTTTAAAAGTAATAATATTTTTTTTAAAAGTCATTTTTACATTTATTTAAAGGTCCACTGAAGTGCTTTGAAACGCATCCTGCGTTATTCTAGTTATTCAGCCCCACCCCCTTTTTTAATAACCAATAGCATGTTGTTTATATTATCTTAGGCCAGAGCCGTTGAGCTTGGTAAAGCTGCATTTGACAGTGTATGACAGCCACAATCTCATCCATATTGCAATAAAATATAGCATTCTGTGTAATCTTAAGGCTAACATATTCATATATTCTAAATGCCAAAAAAACTTCGATTTTGATTTTATGGGGAACGGTAAGGGTTGAGGATAGGTTTCGTAGATATAATTAATCCTTCCCAAAAACCCGCCCTCCTAAGTTACTGTTGCTATGTCCGACAAACAATGCCGCTCTCACACTACACATCATGTTCTCTCGCAATGAAAAATACATTGCAGAGCAAAGAGAAACTGACAACATACCGACAGTCAAGACCGAGCAGGTTATTTCTGGTATAAAACAAGGTCTCGGCTTTGAAATGTTGTAATTTAAGAAATTCCAACAATAAATACTGTTTTGTGGCTCTTTAATGTGTTGTGACAGATCACTGTATTGCCTTACTAGAACAATCGACATGTGAACCGATCATCCCTTCTGCATTACTTAAAGCATGAAAAAAAACATGAATGAACATCAGAACGTATTTTATTTCAACACGAAAAAAACATCAGTACACAATTTTTCAAGTTCAAGTCCACCGAAGTTAATCTACTCTCCTGTCTGATTTGTTCGTTGGACAGAATGGTGGATTCGGTGTTATGATTGATCAGATCACCTGTCAAACAAGGGTCAATTATCATAGCGTATTTATTTGAGTGAATAATTTATTGTATGTTTCATTAATAGTCATTATTTTGTAAAGCAATATAATTTGGCTTTACAAACATTTTATACACAAAACATAAAATGTAAAGATTGAAAGCCAATTACACATATGCTTTTTTTTTTTACAAAGAGGTGTATTTTGTAGTAATGTGCATAACTTGTAGAGATGTGGTTTGTAACTGTGGGATGCACACAGTATCTTCTTTTCAGATTGGATACTCACCTAAAATGACAGAATACCCTATGAAGTTAACTTCACAGGGCACTTATTACGGTTGAATGGAATGCACCTCTAGTGTTTCATTAGTGCACTAGCCTTTAATTTGCAAGGTACTAGATGATGTGAGTGTACTAACTACTACACTAATGTTTATCAGTGTACTAGTATATCATTAGTATACTGTACTAAAGCTTTCTTCGTGTAGTGTACTAGTGTAATACTAGTACTAGTTTTGCTTGCCATGCAAGCTATTACCTTTTCTCCAAATTACGTTTCAATTCATGAACAAATCCAATTGGTAATAGAGCATTTGTGAACCCCTCATGAAGAGAGGCCAGGTGTGTGGCCTAAATAGCTCTTTTAGCTTTAGTCAAATAACACAACGTGCATTTAAATGGGAACCTGCGCGCACACGAGCATTCCGTGCCCGAGCGCCGTTCATATGCAAATATAAGGTTCGTCACTACACTACTATACTCGGTCCTCCCTCACGCGCTCCTTCCTTTGTTCATAAACTTTCTTTGTTTGGAGGCCACAGTTGGGAGTTTTCCACTCTTTTGTTCAACTAACGAGTAGTGAATTACATTATTATCCACAAATTCACTTTTTAATATCTCTATTCTGAGCCGTTGGCTAGAGCTGACAGAAGGAGCCCCTGACGACAGTCAACAAACATACGACCGATAATTAAAAGTTAGGCTACTCTAACCGAGAACTATAATAAAACAGAGGCGATGATTAAAACCTTCCATAATGTGCTTATCTAACGGTGAAATCTGAAACCAGTACACGCAGTTTGTAAAACTATATTTCATACTGTCCGTATTTACAAATGCGTATATATAAAGAGTACTTATACTGCACTCTGTATGTACATACGAATGAATACAAATGATATCTGCAGTATTAACGACCACCCCCTCCCATGTGCTTACCTGTGTGGGTCCTGATGTGCGCTTTCAGGTGGGATGATTTGCCGTACACCCTGTCACACCCGTCGAAAGTACAAGGGTGACGCTTGGTGGGGGACCGGGGTGCGCCCCCTCCTCCCCAAATCTGCTGAGGGGTGTTGTTGTACTGTCCCGGGACAGGGGTGGCAGAGGGGGTCATGGTCGGCGTTGGGGTGGTGGAGTCAGACAACGTGGTGTAGCCGCTCTCTCCGCATGACGAGTTGCTGCTTTCGGAGTAGGCCGACATAGGACGAAACTTGCCATGTAGGTCGGTGAGGATCTCCGCCACCGTCATCATGTTGGCCCCCTCTAACCGGAGCGTCTCCCGCACCTCCCTGTCCTCGCTCGACCCGTCTGGTTCCCCGGCAGGAAGGCCCTGAGGAGGGCCCTGAGCCGCACCAGACACCGGGGTGGGTCGATGGAGGACGGGACCGCTGGATATCGACACCAGACACTCGGCGGCCAGATAATCCGAATAAGCGAACGACATTTTATCGCGACTGCGTTTAACGACAAAGCAAAAGTTATGATGGAGAGCCTCGTTTCCTGAGCCCGTTCGGTTCTTCTCCAAAGACTTTCAACTCGTTGTTTTTTCTCATCAGCAGCGGCCTCTGCTATCTATCTATAGTAAACACAAACGAAACAAATGAAATAAACGATTAAAAAAATAAAAAACAAGTTAAAAAATAATACGCTACCGGCGTGTCTGCGTTTCAAGCCCCAACGTGGTGTCCTACATTGCCCCTCGTTTCATTGTGTCTGCTGCTAGAACCGGCAAAGCCCACGCCACGCCCCCGGTAGCGAGTTTAGTAATCCTACTACGAAGAAGGCTTGGCTCATGAATATTCATTACGTAACGCGCCGTTCTCCCAGTAGCCTCCACGGATTGGCTGAAAGGCTGCTCAGCAGGCGAATAAACGAATCACGTCGAGCTCATGAATATCAATTATAATGCGTGACAGGACGCTCCAGGAAGGTTACCAAGCAACTTCACGACTTAATTGATATGCATACAATAACCTTGCCGTAGTACGATTCGTAATTTCGCCAAAAGACAAACACGCACCAAGTGACGTGGTGAACTGACGCGCAATACGGGCGTGGACCATAGACCATTTAATAGTAAGCTAAATGACTGTGGAAAAAAAAAATCTAATCAGAGTACAGTTTGCTTCCAATAATGACCTTTGTGGAGTGAAAGATATGACTGGAATAATAACATAACTACTTAAATGAATTCTTATCAGTTGGTGACGACATAAGCTACTTCTTAATATGTTCATAGGTACCTAATCTACAAGACAAACCAGCCCTCATCTAGAAGGTTGCAGTGCTTAGTGTTAATGGAATTCAGTGTTTGGTCTGTTTCTTGTTTTTTTCCTCTCTCTCTTTCTTTTCAGTTTACGCTAAAGATAGGGGCTTGTCACGACACGCCCCATTTACACCCCATCTCTCATGAAGTTGCAGTCTAATCCTAAAATATAAATCCACTATCCAAAAACTGGTGCACAATGAATTTAGATTAGACCAAGGTCATCAATACAAGCTTTTAATCGTTCCTCCAAAGACCAGATGGAGTCTGGCGTCAGAGTATTTTACAGAAAACAAGTCATGCAAAAACACAGTAGGATCACGCGATATACAGTCACTAAATGTAAAGTAGGGCAACCTAAAAGCTCCAACAGATGCCGTGAATCATGCATGATGACCTCCTCCCTTTTTTTGACCAACATATTACTTAAAGGTGCAGTGGAAAAATAGGAAGTGCTGTGGAGAAATGAAAGGAATAATGGAATGTAGTATTAGTAGGTCAGAGAACATAATGGTTGCATAATTGCTTCATGTGTGTGTTCTGTGCGTTATTCACGGTGCATAACACACATACTGGATTCTGTAATATCTATAAGTCAACATTTTTTTGTTTTGGGAATGTCTAGGTTTTTTTTTCTTCTGCAAAACAAGAAAAAGATACTGATTAAGAAAATTATTTCTGCACTTGCACTCAAAAGGTTTTTGTTTTACATCTAGGCAACCTTAACTGCACAGCCCAGCAGATGGTGCCAGTAAAATGTACTTGAGAGTGCAGACAAGCCTTTCTTTTCCTCAAACATCCTCAATGTATAGACTCTGTTTATACGTACTGTCACTAATACTTAAGGATTTAACCCTGTAAAACCTGACATATGAGATATTAGTCAAATAAACAAAAAAATTTGCCATTAGTGATTAGATTCAAAGCAATGTCCTGCACTTCATAGGAGTGACCATTACTAAGAAAGCATAAGCACAAAAGTAAATGGATCATACTCATCTAAAAAGTATGATACTCAACAAACTCTTCATGGCTCACGTAGTATGATATAGGATAATAAGGCGCTCATACTCAGGGATGGGAGGAAAAAACACCTCTATTTTATACAGAGGCCCTAACTGAGCAAAAATATGATATTTTGTGCAGTTGATTATATTTATATGGCCCAAAGCATGATGAAATGTAAAGGAAAGATGCAGTAAAGAACAGTAATTAAAACTAAAGATATAAATACAGTGTTCGAATTGTGTCAAAGCCATTTAATAAGACATTTTAGGCTGTTATCCCACAAATAAAATCATTATCAACAAAATTCATCTTTTCAATATAGAGGAAACACAAACGCTGCATCTGAATTTGCATTTATGTATTTACCCACTGTTTAATGCAGGACATGAATGCATTTAACCTGCAGTTACAAATGCATGAAAAATGTTTTAATATTTTAATCCTAAAACGTTGAATGCTGATATTTAAAATTATTTTTAAAAAAATGAAAAGGTACTTTAAATGTCAAATTACAATCGCCAGTAGGTGTCAGTAAGTCACAGTTAATAAGTGAGTCATTGCGATTGAACCGAATCATTTGAACAAAACACTGTGATGTTGTTTAGAGACGCAAAACAGTGCTGTGGCTGTGTTTAGAATGATTTTTTTGTTGTTGTTGGCGAAATAGAGCAAAAATAGGCAATATGGTGTCTAAAACGTAAGTCTCTTAATATTAACTTCTAGTTTATTTAGCTGTTGTATAAAATCAATATCATATTTGTGATTTTTGCAAAAAAAGGAACTCTTCGTGTGATATTAATTAACTATATGAAATGATATAAATCAGCATTTATCTGAAATATAAATATTTTTCAATATTATAAATCTTTATCATCACTTTTGATCAATTTAAAGTATCCTTGCAAAATAAAAGTATTAGCTTCTATAATTTCATTTCCCAAGAAAAAAAATATACTGACTCCAAGTTTTTGAGTGGTATAGTGTATAATGTTTCAAAAGCCTTTTATTTCAGATAAATGCTGATTTTTGGATCTTTCTATTCATCAAAGAATCCTAAAAAAATAGGAAATGTACTCAACATTTTAAATATTGATAATATTAATAATTAAAATGTTTTTTTGAACAGCAAATCAGCATGCTAGAATGATTTTTGAATGATCATGTGACACTGAAGACTGGAGTAATGATGCTGAAAATTTAGCTTTGATAACAGAAATTACATTCTAAAATATATTCAAATAGAAAGAGTTATTTTAAATAGTAAAAACAATCAAAATATAACTGATTTGACTGTATTTTGGATCAAATAAATGCAGAAGAGTCTTCTTTTAAAACATTAAAACTCTTACTGTTCAAATACTTTTGACTGATAGTGCATCTGATACTTACGTTTTAACATGGAAAAAAATTATATATGGATAATCAAGTAAAGTTTCTTCCATCAGTCCAGTAAGTGTTTATCTTGAAATTACACTAAAAATATAGAAGTTACTCTTAAAATTGAAGATTTCACAGCAAGAAACGTGTACTAAAAGGCCTTTTACTTGCTAAAAAAAAGTAAACTTACAATGGAAGTGAATAAAGCATATTGGAAGATTTAAAATTACAAATGTGATGCAATTGTTATAAAAGAAGTTACACTGACAAAGTTTCTGACAAAGTCTTGCAAATTCGTGAGCATGTTATGAGAAGGCAGAGGCTCAGTTCAAGATGTCCATCGGTATGCTGCGAGATTTTGTTAGCTGGATGGTCCCCTGGTGGGCATCTATCCTCTGATTGGTGTCTGAGTGTCCAGTGGGTTTTTACAAAGGCTTAACTCAACATCTATCCATTCACTTATGTGCTTATGCTTTCCTAGTAATGGTCTCTCCTATGAATTGCAGGGTATTACTTTGAATCCAATCACTTATGGCTATGTCTCCGGTTTGTCTAGTGCTCCAAGATCTCTGTTTAATTATGTTGCTTATCTTTTTAAGTGGTAAGTGTTTAATATCATATTCTTCCTTTGATTATTAAGAGAAAATATAGAATTCTAAATATTTTGCAAGGCTAGTAATTGTTCGTTTCTGTACAAAGTTTTCTGTAAATGTTAGTATTTCTACAGTCAAAACGGTTTTTAACCTCTTAATTTTTTTTACAAGCTGACTGCCACAAACTGCACCAAGATCAACTTTGCAAGTCTGCTTGCCCTGGTAAGAGTATATACATGTTTTATATACATTTATCATGCTTTTGCTATTCATCCACACATATTTATATAGATATTCCACACAAATATGATTATCTAAATAACTACGTAAATGTGTGCATGTGAAGCATTACATAAAACATTATTTACTTGTCTCCAAATTGAAGTTTTGTTCAATTTATCTCAATATATATTTGTCTTATGTTTACAGATGTGCAGAAAGGGCAAAGGCACACGTATAGATACAGTACAACCATAACCAGTGCCTGGAAAGGTCCTTCATCAGGAGGCAGTCAGTTAGCTTTGGACTGTGTTGTTGACATTGATGTTCGACCAGGATGTCCAGAAATTATATTAAAGGTACATTCTGTTCTATCAGTCATTCTGTGTTATGTAATAATTTTGTCATCCATATTAATATAGCTTCTCTTGCTTTACGATGCAACGTTTTTCTTAACAAGCATAATATAATAACACCATTGAGATTAAAATTGAGGCATTTGTTTCAGTTTTATAAAATAGTAGCCAGTATGCCTAAACCCTACATTTTTCAGCTTTGCAATCATGTTTAATTTAATTCATATTTGTTTTGTTTATTTGTATGTAGCTAAGGAACATACAAATAAAGCAGAGCTCATCAAAAAGAGACAATTCTGTGCTACGCTTGAAGAACATAAGGTAATTTAAACTTCTTTTGATGTGCTATACTCATTCACACTCTTTTAACAAGACCTTTTTTGTGTTTGCATCCAATTATTGCTAATAAATTGCGTGTCATTTTATACCTGGTTCAAAGGGGTTGGTATTAATTGTGTAATGACAAACATTTTAAAAAACATTATATTTTAGCTGATACCACATCATTGGGTGTAATCACACACTATTGCTGCTGTAGAGAACTAGTCTGTGACGAGTGTTAAGAGGTTGAAGGTCCATCTGGTGTTTTGATTTCTCAGAGAGTCATTGGAGAAGAACCCCCTGCGGTTCTGGCTCGAGGGGGGGAAAGGTCACAAAGCTCTGCCCACAGGAGGCTGAGCAGGTGTGGACCCTCAACATCAAGAGGTCCATTCTGAGCATGTTCCAGACCTCTCACTCGGGACGAGCCAGGGAGACAGTGAGAGAGGTGAGAAGAACTGTAACTCACTCATCACGCTTGTTTGTACAGGCCTACTTTTATATAAAAAATCATAAGCTCATTTTTTAAATGTATTTGAGGTATAAATGTTGAGTTTGTTAAAAAAAATAATCAGGTGGTAATTTAAAGCAATGCAATACCTTTTAGGGTCTATAAGAATTTTTTTTTTTTTTAACTCAGGTCAGAAAGGATGCATTAAATTGATCATTTATAATGTTACAAAAGATTTCTATTTCAAATAATTTTCTATTCATCAAAGAATTCAATTAAAAAAATTGGCATGAAATATTAGCCCAACTGTTTTTTTTTTTGTTTTTTTTTCATAGTTAACAATAAGAAATGTTACTTGACCAGCAAATCAGCATATTAGAATGAATTTTGAAGGATCATGACACTGAAGACAGGGCAAATCACAGGAATAAAATTACTTTTTAAAATATATTTAAATAGAAAACAGTTTTTTTAATTGCAATAATATTTTATTATATTACTACTGTATGTTTTATCAAATAATTCAGCCTTGGAAGCATAAGAGACTTTATTTTTTTCAAATATATTAAAAATCTAACTTTTGTGGTTGCTAGAGTATTCTGTGGGGTTGTTTTTTGTAAATTTAAATAATGGCACAAATGGCATAAATTCAGAGATGCCAATCCAATAGTGAGATATTAAGTAATAAATATGAGAAATAAAGTCACAGCTGCAAGATATAAAGTTGTAAATTGTGAGATATAGTTTCAACTGTGACATATACAATTACATTGTAAAATGTAAAGTTGCAATTGTAAGATATAAATTAAAAAATATGAGAAATGAATGTGCATTTAATGACAAATAAATTGTGAAGTTTAGTGTTTTTTAATTCAATCTGAATTTAAATCCCTCACCCTATTTAGTATGAACAATAGTATAATATTAATGAGACTGTGTTATGATTTCTCTACAGACTGATGTGTATGGGACATGTATGAGTTCTTATGAACAGAGGGGTCCATCAGTGGTGAAGAGCCGAAATCTCCAGCAGTGCCTTAGTGACAGAATGGATCAGTTTTGGACGCACTCTGTCCCCCTGAAGGACAGCATGGTGGGTCCCACTTTTTGTATACTACATCCAACATTCACGCAACTGACCCAGTGTGAATTGTCTTGTTTGAGTTGCCCTTTATTTTGATTAGACGGTGAGCGCCGGCCTTGTATGCGTCCAGCTCTATGATGGAACAATGCTGAAGAAGGTCAACTGTACAGAAACAGTGTCACTGGTTCCCCTGCCAGGCCTCTTAGAAGTAACAGAAACCAGAACCGTTTCAAGCCTAACGCTCCTCAGAACCCTTGAAGTGATTCCACTGGATTTGGGTAAGCCTAAGATTTTGATGTTGTCAATCCAGAATGATCATGTAACTCTTTTAATGCTACAGTTCTGCTTTAATTGAGTATAAATATTTCCACTTGCAATCAAAGTTATTCAACTCCCTTGACCTCAGCTTCAGGCATCATAATTCTTGCCAAAATGGCCTGATACTTAAATGAATCCATGATGTCCTTCAAACTGTCATGATTTCCACTTCCTGCTAAAGTAAAACGACTCCATAACAGGACTGGCCCACCTCCATGTTTGATGATGGAGATGGTGTGCTTCTGCTTATACTGCTCAATATCAATAGGTCCAAAAAGTTTCAGTTTGGTCACATCACTCCATAAAACATTATTCTATAACTCCACAGGTCTATCCAATTAAATTTGAGCATACTCAAGTCAGCGTTTTTTGTTCTTCTTGGTCAAGAGTGGTATTCGGCAAGATGCCTCAACATGAAAGTCATACTTGTCTAGTGTTCTTCTTAGACACTACATTGAAATGTTTTTCCTCCTTTCGTCGGGTCATCTTGCAAGTCTTTGGCTGTACATTGCAGGTTTTTCTCAGTTGCTCTGATCAAATATTTTATGATATTGTGCTTTTTTTATTCAATAACCTTAAAGGTTTTCTGGTACAACACACTTTAAACTAAGAAATAAGGCGGACAGCTGTGTCTCTAGGGACTTTTAATGCCTTTTAAATCTTCATGTAGCCTCAGACTTTCTAATATAGTAAAACTATTTCTTCTCTATAGCTCTTGTGAGAGCTCTGTTGACTTTGCCATATTTGCTACTCAGCTTCAGCACATGTATGAGCTAAAAACTGTGTATGTAATGTATGTAAATGTATGTAATTCTGTTTTTTAAATAGAGTTTCTAAAGGCTTAATTGTGTTTTAAGACAATTTTGTTCCCTGCCATAAAAATAAGTGACAGCAGTGTTAAATAGGGGTTGAATAATTATGACATAGCGGTGTTATTAAAAATCCTATAACTCAAAAACATTACATTATATATTGACATTGTCACTTTTAATATGCCAGTAAACTGTTGTAGATGCAATTTTTATAAAGTCCTGGATCTTCAGTAAGGCTTGTATTTGTAATGTACTGCAGTTTCTGAGGGGTTGAATAATTTTGATTGCAACTGTATGTTCACCTTTTAACAAGAGAATTAATATTTTTTACTCAGATACACTTCACTTGACACTTTCATGGATCAAATTTAATACAACTTTCAAAGTGTCAAAAAAGTCTGCAGGCAATGTAAGCTACATGTTGTTCAGGGATAGCAACATCCAATTCATGAACAAATCATGTTACCTGACTCTTTTGATCATTCAGTTCTTGTGAATCTTTCAGACTTGTTCAAACAGAGATCTAAATGATTCATTTTACAAATCATGAATCTGAATCTATAATAAAAAGTGCAATTGATCTCCATTTGGGAATCTAAAGATTATAAAAATTATGTCCTTAATGTAATACATTTTTTTGTTTAAGAATTATTAAATGATGATTAAGTTGATTTGCGATATGTGACTCTATAGTTATCTAAATAGTTATCTGGTGATTGCATACAGACCCAAATCAGAAGTGTCTGGGCTCTGTATCATTCTAGATATGTTATTTGATGAAAATAATAACCAGTGTATTGCTAAAATAATTTATGCATTCACCCACTTTGCAAGAATTTTAGATTTTATGCTTGGTCAGTTTTCTATAAAGGTAGCCTCTCTTTACTTTTACCTACAGTAAGTATGAAATTTGGATATTATATACAACACCACTCTTTTTAAATTGATTGCTGAAATATAAAAGGTTACTAACGTTAAAATGTGAAACTAAAATATAATTGTAATCATCTTCTCTGTCATTTCAGGGCAGAACACCGATTACTTGACCAGTATTGTGTTTGAGGCTGAAGGCCAAATATCAGGCAGAAATGGTGGACCATCAGTTCAAGAGGTTTCCAACACAGTGAGGAGGTTGTGTGCTCACCTCTCAGATCAGCAACAGGTCAGGCACCAGCTTACAGTATTAAAGTGATTTTTTTTATTCAAGATACTTAAAAGATAAGTTTCTCTCACTTTTATTCATAAATCTTAGCAATCAGAGCTTCTCCTGAATCTGGTGCTGCAGTTGAGAACCTTGTCATTCCATCAGTTGAGAGACTTGTGGCAGGAGGCCTCCTTCAAATGTAGAGATGACTGGTTGGTCCCTTAACAATTATTAAGTACACTGATTATAGCATAATGCTAGAAGATGTTTAGTGCATATATATACTTCATAGCATGCTGTAATAAAACCATAGTACAGAAAATGGTATAAACATTATGTATTACAAAAATAAATCCTCTTTTTTTGAGGATTATGGTAATTATGGTTATTATGGCATTATGGCATTATGGTAATGTTGATTTTGGTGTCATGGCAGGCAGCCCCTTGTAGATACTCTGTCAGCCTGTGGAACTGAGGATTGCATCCTTGTCACTACAGACCTCATACTCAACAAAGAAGTTGACCAGGAACATGTTCTACCTCTCCTTAATACTATCAGTTTTGCTTCCCACCCTACTTCATCCATGATTAGCCACCTCAGTGTATGTTTTTGAGCTGTTCAATGAATTCATTGAAATTATTTATAACACAGAAGTGAAAGTTGTCTGTGATACAGAGTGTGACCAAGTTGTCATGTGGATATGCTGGTATTTTCTCCTCCAGGCTTTGCTGCAGATACCCCTTATCCGACCAAAAGCACTACTGGTTGTGTCTTCACTGGTCCACAGCCTTTGTCAACAGGAACAGGGTCCATGTATTGAAATATCTGAAGTCCAACAGTTTGTCCATGTTCTGAAGCAGAGTCTTGAGGCAGGATGTGAAGTGGATGATCATTTACAGATCACAGAGGTACAGTAGAAACATGACAATGACCCATCAGACAGTGGAGGTATCCTACGCAACCAAACTAATGAACTATTTAAGGTTCAATACTAACTAGATGAGTAAAGTTTGTAAACAAACTTAGATGTTGGCTTGACAAAGGCTTGTTTAAAAGTTTGGAGGTTTTAGCACATTGCTAGCATAACATAGCATGTTGATAGCATGACATAACACTTTTTAGCATGAATTAACATGTTCCCTGGTGGAAAAAAACAGCATATGCTGGTAGGTATGTTGTGATGCTGGGATGCTTAGTTGGTTTATGCTGGTCCTTAGCTAGTCATGTTGCTGTTCAAGGACCAGCATAAACCAGCAAAGGACCAGCTTAAACCAGCATCAAAACATACCTAACCAGCATCCCAGCATTAAAACTTACCTACCAGCATATGCTGTTTTTTTCACCAGGGTTGCCAGCATGTTTTAACACGTTGTAACCACATTGCCTATATATGTTTTAATATGTTGCTAACATAACATGTTTTAGCATGATTCTAGCATGATTTAGCATATTACTAATGTGTCTTAGCATGACTTGTCACAGTGTTAGCATGATTGTTAACATGGTTTAACACATTGCTAGCATGTTTTAACATGATGCTAACATGTTTTAGCATGCTGCTAACTTGATTTAACACATTAATGGCATATTTTAGTAAATTGTTAACGTGAATTAGCACATTGCCTACATGTTTTAATATGTTGCTAACATAGCACGTTTTAGCATGTTGCAAACACGTTTTAGCATGTCACTAGCATGATTTAACACATTGCTAGCATGTTTTAACGCATTGTTAATATGACTTAGCATGTTGCTAGCATAAATTTACATGTCAACAGCATGATATAGCACATTTTAGCATGAATTAACATGTTGCTAGTGTGTTGTTCCATGTTGCTAGTATGCTTTAGCATGTTTTAACAGTTTGCTAGCATGTTTTAACAATTTGTTAGCATATTTTAACACATTATGTTTTAACATGTTGCTAGCATGATTTAGCACATTGCCTACATGTTGTAATTTGTTGCTAAAGTGGCATGTTTTAGCATTTTGCAAGCATGATTTTTCATGTTACTAATGTGTCCTAAGACTAGCATGACGTAGCACATTGTTAGTATGTTTTAACATGTTATTATCATGATTTAACACATTGTTAGCATGTTTTAACATGTTGCTAACATGTTTTACCATTTTGTTAACATGATTTAACACATTGCTGACATGTTTTAGCACATTGCTAGCATGACTTAGCATGCTGGTAGCATGACAATACATTTTAGCATGAAATAACATGTTATTAGCATGTTTAACACATTATGTTTTAGCATGTTGCTAGCATGATTTAACATATTACTAATGGGTCTTAGAACGACTTAGCACATTTTTAGCATGTTTTAACATGTTATTAACATGATTTACCACATTGCTAGCATGTTTTAACATGTTGTTAACATGATTTAACACATTACTGGCATATTTTAGCACATTGTTAGCATGACTTAGCATGTTGCTAGCATGACAGCACATTTTAGCATGAATTATCATGTTGCTAGTGTGTTTTACCATGTTGCTAGCATGATTTAGCACATTGATGGCATGTTGCTAGCATGTTTTAACACTCTGCTAGCATATTTTAACAATTACGTTTGAACATGTAGCTAGGATGATTTAGCACATTGCCTTCATGTTTTAACATATTGCTTACATGTTTAGCACATTGCTAACATTAATTAGCATGCTGCTAGCATTACTTAGCACATTGCTAGCATGAATTAGCATGTTGCTAGCATGACTTAGCAGGTTGTCCTAGGATAGGCATATTTGCTAGTGAATACACTATTATGTATTACTTTTCAAAAGTTTTGACCCCCTCAGTGAAAACTTGTGGGATTTGATTGTCCAGTTTATGAAACCCATAAGTCACATCAGCAGAATTCTTGTGGTATAATATTGATTAAAACCAACAGCAACAACAACAACAAAAATGTCTCTTGATGTAAACCAGATTTTTGCTTTTTATATAGAAAAGGGTGAAAAAGTGAATTCATTTTTTGTGATAACATAATGCCACAAGTATTGAACCTAGAATAATGCTTTAAACTGTTCTGTGTCTCTGGTGCAGCTGCTGCATGTGTTGAAAGCAGTGGAGAATGCAGGACCGGCTGTATCAGATCTCATTCCCATACTGAGTCGCTGTGTGCAGAATCAGTCTGTGCCACTGGAGCTTCGGTTGTCGGCTGTACAAGCATTCAGGAGAATCCCATGCCATCATGACGTCAGTATCACCAAACAATTTAAGAGGCAAATAACACTGGGCATGCATGCACGTGCACTGATGTTATGTCTGTTATGGCATGTTCTTTCTTATGTTTTCAGAGGACAGCTCTTGCTCAGGCATTTCAAAGCCAGCAGGAGAACGTAGAGGTCAGAATCGCAGCATATCAGCAGCTCATGCACTGTCCAAACCAGGAGATTTTCACTATTGTGAAGACAACGTTAAGCAATGAGAAGTCTAGTCAAGGTACTGAGTTATCAAATAGTATTTATGATTATCAACTCAGATGTGCTATATTATTTTAACACGGTCAGAGAATGTTTAAATACTTTTAATATGGATAGATAAATATTAATTTTAGTAAATTTTGGTAGTATTACTATGTTCGGTGTGCCTTAAAATAAATTACATTATATTTGAAATAAAAAATCTAAACATGTTTAGCACCAAGCCTTCAAAATTGGGTTGGGGTTTGAAGGTCAGTGCAAAAATGTCCATTAAAATATGTCCCAAAAACAAAACATAAAAAATAAATATAATAAAAAGAAGAAAAAGAAGAAGAAAAGCTTGTTCTGCATAGAATAGGTTGCATATTTATAACTTTCATATTTCGAACACTCTTCAGCTGTAAAATGAGACACATTTTCATACATTCTCTATGATTCTTGATCATTCTCCTCAGTTGGGTCGTTTGTTTGGAGTCACCTTTTCAACATCCAGAAAACAGAAGACCCTCTGAAAAAAGACCTGATGGAGTCATTGCCAGATGATATCTTAAGTAAAGACTTTGAAGCTGAACCATGGAAATATTCTTCACATATGGACTACACAGTGGACACAGGTACAGGTACAAATAATGTAACATTTTCATCTGTTTACAATCATTTTCTTTTTGTACTGCTGATTTTCTCCCTTTTGTAATGTCTAGGTTGTATGTCTGCTCCAGGAGTGGCTGCTGCTAACATCGAGGGAGCTGTGGTTTTCTCCCCTGAATCTTTTCTTCCACGCTATGCTATGGCGAATTTGACAGTTCACATCCTAGGCAGAGCATTCAATCTTCTGGAGGTGAAAATTAAATGTGTATTTTCCACAAAACTAATCTAAATTGACCACATTTACTGTTTACTGTACTGTTCCTAGTCTTATTGTTCACTACACCAATGAAAAAAAGGTTTTTCTTCATTATTTTTGTAATTGTAATAACTTGCTTTACAGCTGAAATTACTTTTTTGTTTGAGGACAACTAGGTGAGGTGACCATATAAATGGTGTTTTATATGGAAGCCCATTCCACCACTGAATAAAAAATAAATAAAGGTTGTGACTATTTAATTTAATTTCAGACTTTTTTCTCAGAATTGTGTGATACAAACTTGTAATTCTGGCTCTTTTTCTTGCAAATGTGACTTTTTATATTACATTTCTGACTTTTTCTTAGAATGGAGACATAAACTCAGAACTGTGAGTTATAAGTTTATATCCCACGATTCTGACTTTTTTTCTCGCAGATACGACTTTTTATCTCATAATTCTGACTTTTTTCAGAATTGCAATATAAATTTGCTGTTGCAAATTATAAAGTAAGAACTGCTTTTTTCTCAGAACTGCATTATAAATTCGTAAATAGTAATTTATAAAGTCAGAACTCACAATTCTGACTTTTTTCCTCAAAACTGTGTCGTAAATTCGAATGATGATCTCGCAATTCTGATTTTTTTTTCTTACAAATGCGACTTTTTATCGTCTTTTTATGACTTTTTTTTCTGAGAATTGAGACATAAACTCACAATTGCGGGTTATAAGTTTATATCTCGTGATTCTGACTTTTTTTTTCTCACAAATGCAACTTGTTAATCTTTCAGTTCTGACTTTTTTTCCAGAATAGAGATATAAACTCGCAATTGCGAGTTATAAAGTTAGAATTGCGAGATATAAAATCACAATTCTTTTTTCTTAGAATTGCAAGATATAAACTTTTTTCTCGCAAATGTGAGTTTAGATCTCACAAATCTGACTTAATAACTCCCTATTGCATGTTATAAAGTCAGAATTCCGAGATATAAACTCGCAGTTCTGAGAAAAAAAAGTCACAATTGCGAGTTTACATCTCACAATTTTGAGAAAGAAAATCACAATTGCGAGTTTGTATCGTGCAATTCTGAGAAAAAAAAAAGAAAAAATTGTTAATGTTAGCCAAAAAAAAAAAAAAAAAAAAGAAAAAAAAAAAAAAGAACTATTTAGCTCAGGGGTGCTCAACCCTGTTCCTGGAGATCTACCTTCCTGCAGAGTTCAGCTCCAACCCTGATCAAACACATCTGAACTAACTAATTAAGACCTGAAGGAGCACTTGATAATTACATACAGGTGTGTTTGACCAGGGTTGGAACTAAACCCTGCAGGAAGGTAAATCTCCAGGAACAGGGTTGGGCACCCCTGATTTAGCTATTTTAGTTCTGAAGTAGCATATATTTTTGGTTCAGTGATTGTAATTATTTTAACTGATTTTTTAGATTAGCTTAAGAATGGAAAACCTAGAGCCTGTTCTGAAGAAAATCTTTGAGGAGCATTCTCTAGCATCTGCTGATCACTCCAAACCTAAGGGTCAAACAGACTCTATGAGCCATGAACAGAAAGGACATAACAGGGACAAGGAACAAGGAGGCAGTGATGACTGTCAGTCCACAGGTTTAAGTTCCATCAAGACTAAGGTGAGAGCCTGGTGGATTGTGGTTTTGTGTCTGTTGTTTAGCTCCACATCAGGCATGACCAAAATTTCTGTTTAAGTTCACAGAGCAGAGGAAAAAAGACAGTAATTTGCGATGTTGGATGAATGTGAAGATGTTTGGCAAAGACGTCACCTTTATGACCTGTGATGACCTTCAGGCGTATCAGAGAAAGCTTTCACTTAGTACAGCTGGTGTTGTTGTCAAGTTGTTAAAGGTAAGAAATTCCGTTTCAAGCAGTTACTTAAAGGAGTATTATGGGTTAATACCCACTTTGGTCACACTTTAGGGTCCAATTCTCACTATTAACTAACTATTAACTCTGACTTTTGCCTCAATACTCTTGCTTAGTCTGGTAGTCGTAAAATTTAGGTATTGCTACTTCTGTAGTATATTTTGTACTTTTTTATGTTGTAAATAATAGTTTTAATTTCTTTCCTTTTCCAAGGGTCAAGAGATTAAAATCAGTCAAAGGCCAATTGTTCTGGCAGAAGAACTGGTTTTACCATCTCTCTCTGGATTACCCATGAGGCTGAGCATCAACATGTCCACTCTGTTCTCCCTCAGACTCAAAGGCATTGCTAACTATAAGAATTGGTCACATTTCTCACTGGCTGGCTATGTCAAACCAAAGTATGTCTGATGAAGTTTTGATAATGGCATTGTGCTGTCCAGTTGAAGTCGTGATGGCAAGTCATCTCATGTTTGTCCTTTGACACAGTGCGCTGGTTGCCATCTCTGTGAGAGCTGGAGTGGATGGAGCGTTTGGTCGTGTGGGATTAGAGTGGGCCACTCAACTCAAAACTTTCACAAGTTTGGATGGAGCTGTATATCTGCACCATGGGCAAAGCCTGAAGGTGGTTCTCAATACTCCAGAAGATGTCATGGATGTACTGACCTTTAAGTATGAACAATATTTACATGTTCTTTCAAATATATAAAATTCATTTGTTATATTATTATTATTACATTCACTATTTACAACTTTTTCCTTAATAAACCTATTATTAGTTAGTAATGTAGCTGTTGTTGTAGTGATGTTTAGGTATTGGGTACCGCTTGTTAGGTTTGACGTCACCGCTTCCGTGTCCAAACGCTCTATCTGATGACATGAGAAAACAACAAACGGTGCTAATATACACTCACAATGTGTTATAATACTACCAAAAAAATTATAATCCTACCCTTTAACTCCATACCAAAATCCCAGATAGGCAGACAGTGAAAATATAAATATAATAATAAAATATAAAATAAAAATATAAATATAAATAAATAAATATAAAAATTATTTGTGTTTGGGATGCTCTGAGTATGGAGTCTGTAGTGTACACTGTAAGGTTGAAAACGTTTAGCTTAAATGTTTCATATGAATAAACAGTGCTCATAAAGGGCTGTTGAAATAGTATTCTCAGGTGAAATGAGTTTGAGGCTTGGACCCGGAAACAGCATTCGTAGGATGCGTTACATCACCACTTAACAAATGGATAGGGTTAAAGGGTTGCTCCGCCCCAAAATGAAAATTATGTCATTGATCACTTACCCCAATGTCGTTCCAAACCCGTAAAAGCTTCGTTTGTCTTCAGAACACAATTTAAGATATTTTGGATGAAAACCTGGAGGCTTGTGACTGTCCCACTGACTGCCAAGTAAATACCACTGTCAAGGCCCAGAAAAGTATGAAAGAAATTGTCAAAATAGTCCATCTGCCATCAGTGGTTCAATCGGAATTTTATGAAGCGATTAGAATACTTTTTGTATGCAAAGTAAAAAAAATAACGATTTTATTCAACAATTCATCTACTCCCCCTCACTGTAGCACCGTTTTAGAGAGTATCCGCTGCACGCAAACTGCGTAAGCTGTTCTGTGTCAGCCGCTCCACACGTTGCGTACAAAAGGTTTTCTCATTGCTTCATAAAATTCAGACTGAACCACTGATGGCAGATGGACTATTCTGACAATGTGTTTCATACTTTTCTGGGACTTGACAGTGGTATTTACTTGGCAGTCAGTGGGACAGTCACAAGCCTCCTGGTTTTCATCCAAAATATCTTAAATTGTGTTTCGAAGACAAACCAAGCTATTACAGGTTTGGAATGACATGGGGGTAAGTGATTAATGACAAATTTTTCATTTTGGGGTGGAGTAACCCTGTAAGGCATGTAGAATATGATCAAGCAGACTATTTTATAAGTACTAATAAATACTATTTCAGGGTGCAGATATCCTGATATCATAATGAAGAAGAAAAAATGTGGTGTGAGTCATGTGGTGTGACTACAATTCAGAAACAGGAAATTATATAATGGATAAGTACCTCACTGTGTGCCAAGGTCAATAGGCCTCCTAAATTAACAGATAATTTAGCCAGTAACACTTTACAGTAAGGTTCATTAATTAACATTAGTTAACTACATTAGTTAACATGAACCATTTAGCCTTTTTATGACAAAATATAGTTAGTTTGGGTTGTGAAATGTCATGTGGTGCAACTCCCTAAAGATTTGAATCTACTTATTAATTTAGGAGTAATTATTCATAAACTTTGTAAAAAAGCGTTTAATTTTTATTGAATGTATTGATGTATTAAATGTGTAACAACATGTTATTACTTATGTGATAGTTGCACCACTATTCTTGAAAGACAAAAGTTTTTTTTAAAACCGTATGAAACCAAAGAGTACATTGGCACGTGTTTTAAACTATATATTCTTATAGATGTTTTTTTTTTTTCCTAATTGTAGACACTTTTATTGGTTACTGACCCATAAACAGTTGTTTTATCTTGACTCTAAACTTATTGCTTGATCGTCATTTTGAAACAGCTCCAGAATGTTTCGTGTGAGCGGGGACAGTAAGGAGGAGCTTATAGCTACAAGAAATCTCAAGGAGAAGAGCACTTGTACTCCTAAAACATGTGAGTTTATATAAAACAACATAAGATATACATTTTTTGTGGAAAGGAGTAAATGTCTGTTTGGTGTCAACATATTTATATGGTTATTTTGCAGGGTCTAAGATGGTTGGATGGCAGTTATGCTCTGATGTCACTTATCCTTTGACACTCATGGGAAAAGGCTTCCCACCACTGGGCCCAGTTCTTTTTAATCTCAGACTCCAAAAGCTGGACAAAGGTCTCAACCAGTACCTCTTAGAGGCAGCCTATACTTTTGTACCCCAGGTATGAAAGATATCTGACATCTGTTTAATTCTAAATATGTCTAAATATTGTTGGTCTAAATATTGTACTTATTAGTTTTTGCTTCTTGTGGATCTTTGACAGCGTAATTCCTGGATGCCGCTGGAAGCCACTCTGCTTCTGTTTCTTGGCACACCACAATCAACTGTCCCCAGAGATGTGTCACTGGATGTCAATCTCAATCCAAAACGGCTGATTCTGAAAATAACACATCCTCTAAAAACGATTCTCATTCAAGGTTTCAAAACCACTTCAAAAATGGATTTCCTAATGGATTTCAACCTAGAACATTTGTTTTATGAAATTGTTTCTTTGAATGTTTAGGATATTTTCCCATATTTTTTTATCACAGCGCAGCTTGAAGAATTAAACAACCAACATTCAGGCAGAATCGAACTACTGATAGACAACATCCACCATTATTTTATCAAGGTAAGTGAGAAGAACTTTTGCTTTTAGCAATTTCAAAGTCTCATTAAAAGCTGTTGTGCTATGTTATTTAAGAACATGGTTCATTAAATCATTCACCACTGTGCCCAAGGGACTACTGGAGACTGTGAATCTTGCTTCAGAGACGAGAGCCCACTTTCATCTCGATGCCAAAGTAGTAGCAGATGGGCATCCATTCTCCCTCTCAGTCAACACCACACATGCTCGCAGCAGGAAGTTCATAATACAGGCTTTGCTTAAAAATGTCTTCCATAAGGAAGCATCGCTCTCAGGCAAGTATTTTATAATACATAATGGCTTCAGAAGTATTTTTTACTATTCACTTTCTCATCTTTCATTCATTAGGGGTTTAAAAGATTTGTCAGTGTATAGTTGTAAGAAGTTAAAGTCACTGATTTGTTTCCTCCAAAACATAATTTTTTTCATAACTTAAAAATGGAGGTTATGATATATCAATCTTGAAAGATTTATGTGTCTTCAAACTCAAATTCTCTGTTGACAAAATGAATGGTATTTTTATTTCCCAGAACCATTAAATTGTTCTCTGTTTCTCTGGAGCTTAATTTACAGTGATGTGATTTGTGGCCAGCTCTTTATGATCTGCTTCACTTCACAGTGCAGCTGGAGAGAAGTCTGGAAGATGGCCAGCGACATTATTCTATAGATGCTGGGTTTCTTTTGCTCAGTGCTGTCAGCTTCAGAGCTCTTGGGTTACTGAAGCAAAGGGGCCCAGAGTGGAGCTCTGCTGTGAGGGTCAGGTATGGCGTACAAGGTAAATGATTTCTACAAATAACGCAACGCTTTAAAGACAACAACACAACAGACTCTTCATTCACTTATTGATTTTTCAGAGGATTCACAAAACATGCAGGAGTGTCACATGACCCAGAACCTCCACAGCGATTCTGACCCGGTCCAGACGTACAGTATAACAGCGGCACATGAACTTCACTGTTCCCATTTTATCAACCTAAACCACAAGGTCAAATTTATTGTCCCATAAGTGCAAATGTACTCTTTGGTTCCACAGGTTCCAAACGCTTTTTGCATTTGATTCTAGTACTGGTTCCCACTTCTTGTTTTTTTGTTTGCAATGTAATGCACATAATATGGTTCATGATAACAGATATGACAACCTTGTTTCCACCAACAGATTCACCTTAAACATGAACGGAGCCCAATCCACGTTCAGTCATCGCTTGATGTAAGCTATGGAAAGCAGTGGAACCAGAGCAGCAACAAACACAGGATCCTCTTCAATCAGTCCCTCAGAAACCAGTCTGGACCCGGCCTCACCAGTTATGCTGTGGAGGTTCAGCTTACTAAACTAAAACATTCAGATTTAATCTGCAGTTGAGATCAAAATTAGAGAACAATCTATAAATAGTTGATTTTTTTTTCGGAAATACTGTCAATCTTCATTATTCAAAATTTGAAGGAATGTTGGCTGTATAATCGCTGTTCTACCAACATGTTTGACAAAATATCCAAGGCATTTCAACAAAAACCTTATTTTGTGGAAGACGCAGTGATCAAAATTAAAGAACAGCAACCACTGTAGTACGAAAGAAGATTACAAGTAAAATTAAGGAGGGTTACAGCTATCAGAAATTAGGAAGTGTAGAGGCCCTTGCTTTGAATGAATTCAGCACATCTGTAGCCACAGGACATCACTAGTTTCTCAGACTGTGCTGGTGTGATCTTGGTCCACTCTTCTTCCATTCTCTTTCATAGTTTGGTAACTGTGGTCCAGAGATTTTTAATCGGGTTTAGATCTGGACTTTGGCCCGGCCATTTCATTATTTCAGTGTTCTTAGCTTCTAGGAACTGCTTTACCTGTTTTGCTATGTAACGGGGGCATTGTCTTGCATAATTGCAGGCTAATTGTAAGATGCTTGCAGGGAAGAAACTGCATGTTGCTGAAGGAGGTTCTGATAAACATTTGCATTCACCCTTCCAAGAGGCTCAACTCCTGCTGCAGAAAACATCCCCAAACTGTACTTGGGCTTCAGTCTTTCCTCAGTTTGATGCAGAACAAAATCAGATTCCCATCAGACCCATATAAATGAGGCAGCTGTGGCCTAATGGTTAGGGAGTTGGGCTTGTGACCAAAAGCTTGTGGGTTCAAGTCCCTGGTCCAGCAGGGATTGAAGGTGGGGGGAGTGAATAACCAGCGCTCTCTCCACCCTCAATACCGTGACTGAGGTGAGTCCCTTGAGCAAGCCACTGAATCCCCAACTGCTCCCCAGGTGCTGCAGTATGGCGTGTGGGGGTGAGGTTGTGTACGCATGTGTGCGTGTGTTTGTTCACTACTCGTTACTGTGTGTGCCCACTTGGATGGGTTAAATGAAGAGCACAAATTCCGAGTATGGGTCACCATACTTGGCCACACGTCACGTCACGTCACGTCCTTTCCTTCCCTTTTACTTAAACTTGCTTTCACCACTAAAGTGAACTTTGGACCAGTTCTCCTTTCTCCACACAACATGCTCACCGGCAAAGGTGAGCATGGCATTTTGATTCTTTCTGCTGATGAGAGGCTTATGCAGAGTCACATGCTGAGACAGATCCTTACCCTGTTCAGCACTGAACTGGCAATTGCTGAACTGATTCCCCATTGAGAGTCTCTGCACTATCCTTTCTTCTTGTGCATTTGTCTTATCTGGATGATCAGCCTTTTGGGGGGACCTGAATGAATTAGTATCACTGTAAACCTGAAATATTAGAGAAATCACAGATTTAGAATGGCCAACTTCTCTAACAGTGGCTGATTCTGTCATCCCTTTGGTTTTTCATCTAGACAACCTCCTGTCGCAGGGTTTCAGTCACCCTAGAGCGGCCCGCCATCCTGCAATCTCAGTGAAAATAGGAGGAATGCTGCCAGTTAAATAGGGTTTGTCATGTAGTTAAGGAAATTAGCACCAGGTGCCAGATTAACACCAATAATTTGGATGTATCTGTCAGTGTTTTCTAATTTTGATCAGAGATCTTTTTCAAATAGTGTTTTTAAACTGCCCTTCTACTCCTGTTAGGATAACTTCAAATAGGACTAAGCAGTGACCTTGAAATTTAGGAATATATAGGTTGTTCTCTAATTTTGATCTCCACTGTAGACTATGTTCATCAGATGTGTTCTCAAATAATGTTTAGGCTGTGGTCTTGATTATGATTATGTCCCATGATAATGTTTACTGCCTCTTCCAGCTCAGCCTGCGACTTCTAGACAGAGGACTGAATTACAGAACTCAGCTTCTGCACTCTTATTTCAATAAACAAAAATCTGAGAGCAGCACCCACCTGAAAATCAACTACAACAATCAGATGCCTTTGGTAGCTGGCATCCATTGGAAGGATGTGTCAACAAAGACCTCACTTCAGAAGTGGGAAGGTGTGTAAGTATATATTCCCTTGATGGTTTCCAGCCAGAATCCTCTCAATAACATTTTTTAAAGAACTGTACTTGTCATTCATTATGTGCACAGGTTCATTCAACATGGATACCCCTTGGCTCTATGTATACATAGTTCAAAAACTAACTCAGCCCCAGCGTGGCATCACACAATTCAGCTCTGAGGTCACCACACGAAAACTGGTGAATATTCGAAGTGTTACACTGGAGGGTTTCTACAAAGATAAGGGCAAAGAACGACAAGGCCAGCTACACCTTTTTACACCAACTGTCAGTTATATTAAGGTCTGTATACCTTCGATTACCTCTCACTTCAAGTTTTTGACTATTTCTCTTGAGATACCTCATTCTTAGCCTGGTTTATAGAAATGTTCCTCAGAAGAAACTTCAGGATAAGTGCATGATACTCGGTGTATGGTGTCGTTGAAGGTTGGTGGATGGAACCTGCTGGGCAAGCGTGGAGTTAAAGCTTCATACTCCATCAGCACAGCCTGGACCCCAGCCTTGCATGGGCAAATATCTGTAGTCAACGGCAAGCAAGTGAAGACTCTAGAAATAAGTGCAGGCTATGGCAAGCAGGACCTGAATATTTCCGCAGTTCTCAGTACTCTGGATAAGGTACCAGAAAATGATGTTTCCTGTTTAAATGTGTGTCCAAAACTGGTCCAGGTCTTGAGCTGTTTTGGACTTTATTGGGTTTATCTGCAGTTTTGGACATTATTGTTTTCTTTCTGAGCAGAAGCTAAAGAAGAGGCTTTTGATGATGACAATGACCCTGTCGGATCTCAAAAACCCTTATGCAGAGCTACAGATGGAGGGTGCAATAGAGGAGATGAGGAAGGAAAAGAAGATTTATCAGAAAAGATGGAAGCTAAACTTTAGGTCTGTCTGGAATATGAAAACGACTAAGGATAGTAATGATAATGGTGACAGCAGTATAAACATAATAACTTTTTCCATAGTGCTGTGCTTATCCATAAACATGTTATGTTTGCTTCTTCCAACAGACAACCATTCAGTTTTCTCCCTCAGAGCCTCACACTCCAGGAGACATTCACAAGTGATCTACACCACAAGGTTTACACTTTGGAGTCAAAGGTTCTTGTCCATGGAAACAAAAAGGCCATTCATGTCCTTACTCTGGGTTTCCAGCCACTGCAGCCATATGTGAGCCTAAAATTTATTACACTGTGTAGTAACTGTGTTCATAGGTTGTATTACAGAATATACAGTATATAGTGTTATGGTAGAGTCACGGAAGACATTTAACCAAGAATTAAACTTAAAGGAATAGTTCACTCAAAAATGAAAATTACCCCATGATTTACTTACCCTTAAGCCATTCTAAGTGTATATGACTTTCTTCTTTCAGATGAATACAATCAGAGTTATATAAAAAATGTCCTGGCTCTTCCAAGCTTTGTAATGGCAGTAAATGGGTGTTAAGATTTTGAAGTTTTAATAAAGTCTATCCATAAATCATAAAAAGTGCTCCACATGGCTCTGGGGGGTTAATAAAGGCCTTCTGAAGCGAATCAGTGCATTTGTGTGAGAAGAATATCCATATTTAAAACTTTATAAACTCTAATCTCTAGCTTCCCCTAACTGTCGTACACATGTTCATGAGAAAGTGGCATTTCAGTGGATGATGTAGAATTGAGGAACACGGAAGCACAGTGAAGAGAGCAAAACAACACACCAGTCATCAATTAGAAGTACAAAACAAAGATTTGTAAAGAAAATTGTCAGAGGATTTCGATATAAGCTGAGAGGAGACTGGTTTTCCTTTGCTGTAAACAAAACGTGGTTCTCGCGAGACTAACATGTTCCCACCGTCTCTACGTCCTACTTCATTTGCTGGATTGCCACTGTCTCGTGTACATGTGTACAGCAGTTATCAGAAACTAGAGATTACGGTTTATAAAGTTTTAAATATGGATATTTTTCTTACACAAATGCATTGCTTTGCTTCAGAAGGCTTTTATTAACCCCCGAAGCCATGTGGAGCCCTTTTTATGATGGATGGATGCACTTTATTGGATTTTAAAATTTCAACACCCATTTACTGCCATTATAAAGCTTGGCAGAGCCAGGACATTTTTTAATATAACTCTGATTGTATTCTTCTGAAAGAAGAAAGTCATATACATCTAGGATGGATTGAGGGTAAGTAAATCATAGGGTAATTTTAATTTTTGGATGAACTATAAAGGTTTTAAAGGAGAACTCCACTTTTAGAACAACAATTCACAAATAATTTACTCACCGCCTTGTCATCTAAGATGTTCATGTCTTTCTGTCTTCAGTCATGAAGAACTTTTGAGGAAAGCATTTGAGGATTTTTCTCCATATAATGGACTTTATTGGTGCCCTGATTTTAAACTTCCAAAATGTAGTTTAAATGCAGCTTCAAAGGGCTCTAAATGATCCCAGCCAAGGAAGAAGGGTCTTATCTAGCGAAATGATCAGTCATTTTTTTTCAGAAAATAAAAACGTATGTACTTTTTAAGCACAAAGCTTCTATAGCACAGGCTCTGGGATGCGCATTCACGTATTATTGAATTACATTGAAAGGTCACGTGGAACGTAGGCGGAACCACAGACCCAGTATTTACAAAGTGAATGCGCAAAGACTAAGAAAGTGCAAGTAAATCAAACGCTGTTTACAAACAAAAAGGTACAACGATGTACCTTAAAAAGTATAAAAAATTTTTTTGTTTCGAAAATAATGACTGATCGTTTCGCTAGATAAGACCCTTCTTCCTCGGCTGGGATCGTTTAGAGCCCTTTGAAGCTGCATTTAAACTATATTTCGGAAGTTCAAATTCAGGGTACCAGTGAAGTCCATTATATGCAAAAAATCCTGAAATGCTTACCTCAAAAACCATAATTTCTTCGCGACTGAAGACAGAAAGACATGAACATCTTGGATGACAAGGGGGTGAGTAAATTATTTGTGAATTTTTTTTCTTCTCCTTTAGGTCCTGGCAGTAAGTCAGAGTATGTGAGCTTACTGGCTGGCTTTGTTAATTGAAATTTAATGTAAATTCTAAAGCCATACACACAATTGTTATACAACAATTAAGTAAACAAGATGTCATAAAGGTACACATTTTCATTTTAGACACAATATTGCCAGTTGCTTTTGTCTATTTTTGCTGTAGCAATAAAAATAATTCCAGACAAAACCAAAAACAGTAATTGTGTTCCTCAGTGACTTAATTTTTTGAATGGTTGAGTGAATAATTCAATGACTCACTCATAAATACAATCACTTTACTTTTCTGAACATATCAATGTTTGAATGAAGTAGTTGAGTGAATGATTTAATGACTCACTCATAAAGATGACCACTTACTTTGTTCCTGAATGAATCAGTGCTGTTTAAACAAATGATTCAGTGATGTACTCAATACGACAGTGAAACACAAATACAAAAATTAGCAAAATTAGCAAAAATTAATCTGCACTGAGCTTGTCCAGTATTATTTTGTAATGTAAGACAAACATGTTTCCAAAGATAAAAGCATTATTTTGTTTTGTTTTGTTGTAGATTAATTACATAATGCTAAACTGTCCATCAGGTAAACCAATGGGAGACCACATTCACTGTACTGCATTATAAGAAAGTCAGTTAATATAAAGAGTTTTTGTATGACATTTTTTATTTTTATTTTTTCCAAAATTCTTTAACTGGTCTAGGAAGTAGCCTCACAAAGATGCGGTCTTCCTATTAAGAAACACCCAGACACTTGTTTCATTTCTAAATGAATCAGTCTTTGTGAACAAATCAGTTGAATGAATGATTCAATGAAATGCTCAAAAAACAGAACAAAGCTAACAGCTGTATAATGTGGTTTATTTTAGGTGTGCTCCTCAATAGTCCAGTCTTTCAACACTGAGAGAATTCCCCAAGACTCAAAGATCTGTGTCACTGTTCAAAACCACCAGGTAAACTAGCAGAAACATTTTATGTAGGCACTGTATCTGTAACAGTGCCTTGTAAGACTGACCATTGTACAGCTAATATCACTTTAAATCTTATATAGGATCATAATTTTAACATGGGTCCACATTTTGTCTTTGCTCCTGTCAATGTTCTATCTTCACTTCTCTGTGAAGACTGCTCATGAAATTCAGGGCAGGTTATGGACTGGAAATGACGAAATACTTGCAGGTTTTGGTCAAGTACAACTTCATGACCTAACTACATCTCAGCAAGGCATTACAATGAAAGCCAACCTGTCCCAGCTGTTTCAGGTAAACAATGATTTTTCTATTACTTGCTTCTAATCTTTGTAATCAAGTTAGCAAGTGTATGTCAGTTGATTTCTACTCTGTTCTAGTTTACCTTCATGCAAAATACTTACAGTTTGTCTTGACAGTACAGGCATTTTGCCCAGTCTGATTTTCTGTGTTGTTGCATATCTTTATACTGAACGTCACTGGATCTTCTACCATAAAATAAATCCATAAAAGTGGCACTCCATGAACAAAAGCCACATTAAGATGCATCTTTCATGTATTTATTATTTAAATAGTCAAATTCAGAGTTTTTCACAGCATTGTTGTTATACCTTTACAATTTTTAACCAGAATTAAATTAAGAGTCTTTTTCAGCTGGATTTCCCGACCTCTGTCAGCCTAGATATTGAGGTGCTTAGGAGTCACAAGAACAACACCGAATTTGAATATAATTCTGAAGGGAAAGTAGCCATTGATGACAAGAATTACCATGTAAATATAATAAAAACTGGCATTTTTCAAATAATTAATTGCATATTACTTAGTTCTAAGATCTTTTGATGTTGGCATGAGCTAATGTTGAGTGTTCTGTTTGTTTTTATGATATTATAGGCACAAGCAGCAATAAAAGTATCTCCTCTTGGAAACTTTGTCAGTTCTATGAGCCTAAAGGGGAATGAAAAAAATGCAACACTTCACTTTACACTAGACAACAAGGTGGAAAAGAGCATTAACATTGTGGGCGTCCATGCTGGCTTTCATCAGACCTTATTCCCAGGGGTCACTTCTGATGGTCATATTCATTTAGCTATTAATTCTTCTTCAGAAAGGTAAACTGATATTAGCAGTTATGCCTTATTGTGAAACGACATGTTCGCTTCTCATAAGTTTTTTTTTTATTACCCAGTATTTTTTTCTCTCTCTAGTGTTTTCTTGCAGTGTACAGTAAAAAAGGAAGATGAGACATTTAGTGCTCATTTGAGTGGAACTCTACCAGATGATCAGGAGTTGCAACTATCTCTTTCAGCAGATATTTTCAATTCAATACAAGATCTCACTTCTTTACCTAATTCAGCTAGTCTGGTTGGAGTACTAACCCAGTCGAAGGGTCTAACTGAAGGTAAATCCAAGATCAATGTGCTGATGCATTTACTTGCTGTGCAAATTCACTTTTCAGTGAAAAAAAGTAAAAATTAAAAAAAAAAATCTAACACTTTACAGTACAGGTGCACAAATATGTATTAATACATGCTTAACAAATTCACAGATAATCATGAGTTAATATATAACTCATGAAGAGCTAAACCATTTATTAATAATTACTGCACCAGCAATAAATGGACATTCTATATGATTCATGGATTAAGTAATCAATAAATTGTTATTAGTTAAATGTGTCATAATGTATTAATTCCCCAATAACATATTGTTTTAACTAATAGTGTAAATTCATGTGTTAATTACCACAGTGGGTTGAATCTATGCATTTCAACTTCCAGTTGTCTGCTTTAATTAATCATTAGCTAATGATTTGCAAAGATATCCTTATGGTATGACTTCACTAGTTGAAGCACATGACTAACTAATTCTAAATCCATAACCACAATGACATATCACTTAACAATTAGTTAATAGTTCTGTGCCTCAACAAGTAAAGTCATAACATAATGATACATTTTCAAATCAGAGCTAATGAATAATTAAAGCAGACAACTGGAAGTTGAAGTACGTAGCTTTGACCACTGTGGTAATTAAACATTAGAATTTAAAACATTAGTTAATTTAATATGTTATTAGGAAACTAATGCATTATGGCTCATTTAACTAATAACAATTTACTTATTACTTAATCTGTGAATCATATAGAATGTTCATTAGTTGCTGATGTAGTAATCATTAATAAATGGTTTAGTTCTTCATGAGTTATACATTAACTCATGATTATCTGTGCATTAGGTAAGTGTGAATCAATGCATATTTGTGCACCCGTATTGTAAAGTGTTACCAAAAGTTCAATATCTTTAAACGAGGTTGATTTATGATTAATTAAAACAAAAAATTTGAGTAGAATTTAAGTTTATTTATTCATTTTATTACACCCTGGGCGCAACCCAAATACATCTAACTGAATCTGTTTGTCTGATTATGTATGTTAGTGTTTGATACTCTCATGCTGTTGTGTGCTTGTGGTGCAGGAGAGCTGACAGTAGTAGTGGATGATGCTGTATATGGGCTGGAAGTGACTCGTCAGCATGAGAGGAAGTCTGGAGAAGATCATAGTGCATTACTATGTCTCGTTGCTATGGAAGAGTCCTTATGTGTAAACATCAGTAGCAATATAACACATTGTGGGTGCAGAAGTTTTCATACCCAGCTGTCTCCCTCTTTCCCTTGGCTTCGCTCTGCAGGTATGTTCTGTGGTATTAATGACTCTTGTTATAGCTATGTATTGGAGTGTAGTACATTTCTGTCTCTGTCTATTGGATCAGGGCTTCCGTTGAGCAGCAGGGCAGGTGTGAATGTGAACTGGAATGACAGCAGCGCCTGTGCCCGACTGGAGCTGCATGCAGAAGCCAGCGGCCTAACAGCCACACTGGAGCAAAGTTCACACCACAAAACAGAAACTACTGGACACTCTCAGGTTAGAGAATCACTCAGTAATTGTGGATCGCTGAAAGGCTCCCATAGTTCTCAGATCTTATTCACACCAGCTGACACACAAGAACAAATGCAGTATTTGTGCAGTTTCTTTTCCTCCTTGTTCCTCTTCTATGCCACTGAATTGGTTGAACTTCCTGGCTGTATGCAAACAAAGGAGTTGCTGTGTATTAATGAATTCACAAGATTTGAACTGACGAAAGTCAAGATGTTCAGCAAATAATGAGTAATGAGTCATATGGGGCTTTTATGGTAATTTTTGTCTTTTTATGAACTTGACAGTCCTAGTCTTTTATTCTGCTTAATAACTTCTTTCATATTCGCTAATGGCCCATTACCATAATTTTGAAACATTTCCTGAGTCCTGAAACCTTTCTAACATCCATCTAACAACATTGTTTTGAAAACACCTGTGATGCCTACCTTAATCACACAGAGTATCACTTGTTGAAAAATAAGCAAGCATCAGTTTAGCATGCATTAATATCCATATGGATGGCCCAGGAACCCCTTCTACACTCTGGGTCATTTCCCATGTTGATGAAGGGAAATGCCTCTGATTCCACACTACTCTCCTACGAGCAAAGCAAACTGAAGGCACGGAGGCTTGTTTTTACAGGTGAACTGCACAGAGGGGATCGACACGGGCCGCCCGCTGGGTGCCTGCTCTGGGCAAGACCAGGAAGACTCACTGAAGGTACGTGGGTGAGAACATTCAAGAGCGTTTCCCTCTTTTGAAGAACGGTTCAGTGGACATTGGATTGTGTTTGTATCATATGGTGAGGGACATCTGAACCCATCCTGATGTTTGTGTAGGTTGGAATCACAGCAAGTCTTTATAACTCCAAGAGTTCAGCTTTCTCGTTTGATCTTCAAGGTCACCACAATACTTCCAGGTAGTGTAGTCTTGTTGGAATTATCAAAACGTTAATTTTTTCTGTGTCTTATTAAATGTATGTACTATCCAGATAATTATTTTGTCTTTTGTAGCATTGGACTAATGGTGAACATTTCCCATAACATATCTGCTTTACATCCGTACCTGCCATCTGAGTTTCACTCAAAATCACAGGTATGACTAAATCAGGTTTAATGTTTTTAATATCTGTGGTTATTTTTTTGTTAGGAATAGAAGTCGAAACATTTTAAATGGGCATTCAGTAGATCTCTAGCTAGCATTTGCATCACTATTCTGTGAGTACATTGAGTAACAAAACCACAATGGTGTTAGATGCTGCACTGCCATCTACTGTATATTGTCTCTGAGTTGATGTAAATTACACTGGTCTGCACACTAATTAATCGCTTGCACAACAATTAATCCCTTAGTTAAAGGAGAAGTTCACTTCCAGAACAAAAATTTACAGATAATTTACTCACCTCGTCATCCAAGATGTTCATGTCTTTCTTTCTTCAGTCATAAAGATTTTTTTTTTTTTTTTTTTTTTTGAGGAAAACATTTCAGGATTTCTCTCCATATAGTGGCCGTGAGTTTGAAGTTCCAAAATGCAGTTTAAATGCAGCTTTAAAGGTCTCTACATGATCCCAGCTGAGGAAGAAGGGTCTTATCTAGCGAAACAATTGGTTATTTTCTAAAAAAAAAAAATACAACTTAGATACTTTTTTAACCTCAAATGCTCATCTTGTCTAGCTCTGCATGTACTCTGTGTATTCTGGTTCAAGACAGTCAAGGTAGGTCAAAAAACTCCCATCTCATTTTCTTCTCTGACTTCAAAATCACCCTACATCGCTGTTTTACCTTTTTTGTAAAGGGCGTTTGATCTTCTTTGCATGTTCACTTTGTAAACACTGGGTCAGTACTTCTGCAGCGATGTAGGACAATTTTGACATTGAAGGAGAAAATTAGATGTTAGGAGTTTTTTGATCCACCCTAACTGTCTTGAAACAGAATACAAAGAGTTCATGCAGAGCTAGACAAGACAAGTATTTGAGGTTAAAAAGTATATAAATTGTCAAATTGTTTAGAAAATACCAAATCGTTTCACTAAGACCCTTCTTCATAGGCTGGGAGCCTTCTTTAGAGCCCTTTGAAGCTGCATTTAAACTGCATTTTGGAAGTTCGAACTCACAGGTCCACTATATGGAGAGAAATCCTGAAATGTCAAAAAACTGAAATTTCCTCAAAAAACATAATTTCATTACGACTGAAGAAAGAAAGACATGAACATCTTGGATGACAAGGGGGTAAGTAAATTATATGTAAATGTTTGTTCTGAAAGTGAACTTCTCTTTTAATACCTGTTCAACAAAAAAGAATCTACTTGGGCAATGCTATGCAGGATGTTCTCTGTCATCAAATCTTTACACCTGTTCATTGGGTGAAGTGGGGCAACCTATACCATATATAATTAAAGGCAGCGGCTATTTGTGTAAATAAAGTGTAAATAGCAATAGAGGATATTTACACTAAGTGAAAATAGCATATTTTCTTAGCGTTGCGATAGATGCTATTTACTCTAAGTGCAAATAGTGATGGATGCTATTTACACTAAATACAAATAGTAATGGATTCTATTTAGACTAAGTGAAAATAGCAGTATTTTTAGCAATATGCTATTTACACTATATGTTAAAATAGCTGGATTTTCTGCTATTTATACTAGTTATTGCAAATAGTGACAATTATCTGCACCTCAGTATTGTAGTAAATTATAAAACAGTATTCAATAATAATGTATTGCGTGTAAATTATAATTATAAAGGAAGAAAAAAAGTCAAAATCACGTCAAAATGACTTTGATACAAGCTGTACCATCTGCGCCACTGGAGCTTACGATTGTATTGCTGGCTACTCCAATCACACGTTGGTGGGCGGAGTTAGTGTAAATAGCCTCTGCTATCAAGGCAAGCTATTTGCACTTAGTGTAAATACACACTCCGATAATTAAAACACTTTTCATAGAAAACAATTATGAGTACACTTTTCATTTCATTTGAGGGTGCACAATTTATTTCTCAATGTGAAATAAAACTTAACTTAGCACCAGACTACTGAATGCATCTCTAAGTATGCTAGATTGTTGTCACATGACCTTATTATGCACATTATGCATATTTCCCAAAGTGGCTTACAGTTAGCATCTAAGAAAATGTTTGTCTGCATTTAAATTGTTTTATATGTCAAAATGCCTTACATGTTATTCCATTACAGTTGAGCCATGCACGCTCTTCAGTTAAAGGTACTGCAGAACTTCTGGTTGGCAGTTCAGGTTTGGATTTTGAAGGAGAGATCTCAAGTACAAACTCTGGCTTTAAGCAAGTGCTCATATTCAATCACTCAATACCTCAGGTAGTGGAATTATCTGTCTGTCGTAATATTATATGTCCTCTAAAGGTACGGTCACATTTACCGTTGTTCAGTGAAATCCAGTCATTTCAAAGGAATCCACATCACCTGGAATTTCGAGTGAGGGTGAAAAATTTCCCCACACAGATTTCACACTGGGTTCAAGTTGGTCACTCAAATGTATTTTTTTACTACGCTATTGACAACAAACAATGGGCATTGTTGATGACAAAAATTTTGCATAAATTTTACTAATTTGCAGTGCTGGGTAGTAACTGATTACATGTAATCTGGATTAAGTAATCAGATTTCAAAAAATTAAGTACTTGTAAAAAGATTATGTTACATTTTAAAGTATTCATAATCAGACTACAGTTACTTTTTATTGATTAAATATTACAGTTACATTACATTACAAACACATTTGAATACACAAATTCACATTATTTTATATTTACATGTAATGCAGGGATTCCAAGCCCCACCCAATTTTTTTTTTTTTTTTTTGTCAGTTAAACCTCTTTCACCTGATATATTTACTTAAAAAAAAAAAATGAGATTTTAAGGAAACAACTGGATAACAAATTTGCATGTTCATGGTCCTCTGGTGTCAATTAATGGTCACATGACATGCAGGTAAACAAATAAGATATTTAATTATTTTATTACATTTCATTGTTTATTTTAATTTTACATCTTTAAAATTTTATTTATTAGTTTTTCATTTAAAAAAAAAAATCCTGAGCCCGCTGCAGTTCCTTTAACAAACTCCATTTTGGGAAACCTAATTGTAATGTAATGTTCAGTATTGTTTATAACAATGAATAGAATATATTTTCTTTCAGTAATGGACTACAATTTGTAAGTAATCTACCTAGCACTGCTAATTTGACCGTATCTTATAGGTGCAGTCATGTTTACCTTTGTACTGTAAAATTTAGCAAGCAAAATGCAGTCATTCCAATATGTAATTTACATGATGTGTGAGATTTTTCCATTTTGGTAAACTTTTGTGTGTTAACCAATATAAAGCTGCTTATTTTGGAAGTGACTATCCGAGTAAGTGATGCTCTATGCATCACTGCACTTCAGATAATGGACAATGGACCTTCTTTGCCCTCAAAAATGTGCCTAAATTTCGCTAATGTGACCGTACCTTAATGTTACATGAAATATAGTTATTTTTCTTGGGTTGGGTTGCGTTATGTTACGTTATTTTGAGTACTGTGTTATTTCTGTACTACTAGCTACACTTGTTGCCCACGAATCTGACAGTGAGGACACGCTATGGTGGAAAGAGTGGGTCACACACTCTCACACACCGAGCACAGTGGGAGAATAAGGATTTGACACAGACCGACTCCTCAGAAGATGTCACACAGCTACAAAGTAATCCAGAATTGTCAGGTACATTGCTATCAGGAAGGCAGTTCCTGATAAGTTCACACATGGCATCAGTTGTATAATCATGAACACTGTATTCGGAAATGCTGACATGTCTTTCTTAATAAAGGAAAGACGCAGGGTTGGGGTTTGGATCTTAGGGTAGAGAACAACACTCAAAGAAAACTCTGTGATCTAGGTGTCGACTGGATTCTGTTTGGACGCTATGATCAGGTGAAGCCAGGCAAAGGTTGTGGTTTGGTCATTTGTTATTAGATCTTCCAGATATATGTCTCTTATGTGTTGTGTTCAGGTCAGAGTTCAAGGCTCTTGGACTTTGGTGAGCAGACAAATGGATCCATTAGAACAGAAACAACCCTTTGTCTCAACACTGACTCACTTTCACATACATGCCCTATCCAACGAACCTGACCACAGGCACGACAGCAACGACCAGGTGCACAGCTGCCATTCCTAAACACTCTTTACAATCTCAAATAATCTCCACACTTTCAAAGCCTCTTCATATTCCCAATACTCTCAAATACTCTTTTTCTCAGGTACTTTCTATCCATACAAACCACACTTTCTCTATAGGCTGCACTTCTTTTCTCATAGTTGTTAAGATCTAATCTGTAAATCCTATGTAATGCGAGTGCTGTGTTTCTATAGGTCCGTCTTTCTTGGGAGCACGGAAAGCCTGTAAATGTTTCTGTAACAGTGAGCGAGCACTGGCATGATGACTCCAGCAGAGGGCAGGCCTGTATTTTTCTCTCACCAGGCCAGGTACACCACAGCATTCAACTTTCATTTTACAAACACTGTGATTATCTGTAATTACTTAATTTTGCTAAGCAGCAAAGTAATAATTAGGATAATGTACAACTATTATTACATAATTAATCCCGCAGGGGCATAAAATATCCTATTCACCCTGTCAAGGTTTATTTATTAATGTTCAGCTGACTTCCAAAGAGAGGATTGGGGTTTTCGTATACTTAGAAAGAAGTCTCTTTTGCACACCTAGGCTACATTTATTGATCAAAAAATAGTAAAAAAACAGCCATATTGAATAATGTTAGTACAATTTTAAATAACCTTTAAAAAAATATATTTTAAAATGTAATTGATTTATGTGATGGTAAAGCTGATATGCATCATTACATCACTGTTTAGAGGACAACAGAGGGACTCATATGCAAGTATTCAGGAAGGTTCAAACGCTCACTGATGTTTCAGAAGGAAACACAATGGATTAAGAACCAGGGGGTGAAAACTTTCTGAATTTGAAGATCAGGGTAAATTTAACTTATTTTGTCTTCTGGGAAACATGAAGGTATCTTCTGTTGCTTCGGAAAGGCCGTACTGGATGAAAAAAATATGATATTCAGGCATTTTCATGCTGTTCAAAAGTTTACACCCCCAGCTCCTAATGCATCGTTTTTTACCTTTTGGAGCATCGGTGAGCTGTTAAACCTTCTGTAATAGTTGCATATGAGTTCCTCAGTTGTCCTCAGTGTGAAAAGACTGATCTCAAAATCATACAGTCATTGTTGGAAAGGGTTCAAATACACAAAAATGTTGAAAAAGCAACATCAAAATCATCATCAAAATTTTTTTGAAGAACACCAGGCAGTTTAACTGTTCAGGACAAATAAGGGACTCATGAACAACTATCACTAAACAAAACAACAAAAAAAACATAATAATAAAGTGTATGTAAACTTTTGAACAGGATCTTATTTTGGTAAAATAACGAACATTTTGCAGATTCGGCAAGGTGTATGTAAACATTTGATTTCAACTGTATGTATCTTGTCAGATACAGTCGTTGCTCCCCCTAGTGGAGATGGAGGGATGTGTTGCTGTAGCTCAGGAGGAAAAGGCTTACTCCCAAAACACAGAGCTCAAATGGAAGGACAAGAGGATAACACAAAGCATGAAATACCAGGTGGGGATTATTTAAGGAATCTGAAAACTTGTACTGTCTTTATTTTTGATCTTGGGACCTGAAATTAACTTTCTTGTTGTCTGTTGTTTAGGGAGGAGTAAAAGGAATGCACACACTCCTTGTGGAGCTGGGGGCCCAAAATGTCTCTCCGTCTCCTTGTCCATCTCACTCTCTTCTGACCCAGATACACACCAACCTGAGGGACCGTCTAGAACACCATGTTCAGATCGGCCTCTGTCCTCCACAGCCTGTAAGATCACATACTCGCTTAAATTCAGTGTTTCTTTACTATGCAACCTCTTGTCGTTACACAGTTTTTTAGGTTTATTTATTTAGAAGATTTATTTTTTAGAAGTGATGTGCAGAATCAGCAAGATGTTTATTATTTTACCAAAATAAAAGGGGTCAAACAAAATGTATGTTATTTTTATTCAGTACTGACCTGAATAAGATATTTCACATAAAAGACATTTACATATAAGCCACAAGATGAAATATTAGCTGAATTTATAAAAATGACCCTGTTCAAAAGTTTACATACACTTAATTCTTAATACTGTGTTGTTACCTGAATGATCAACAGCTGTGTTTTTTTTGTTTAGTGATAGTTGTTCATGAGTCCCTTGTTTGTCCTGAACAGTTAAACTGCCTGCTGTTCTTCAGAAAAATCCATTAGTTCCCACAAATTCTTTGGTTTTCCAGCGTTTTTGTGTAATTGAACCCTTTCCAACAATGACTGTAAAAGTTTTGAGATCCATCTTTTCACACTGAGGACAACTGAGGGACTCATATGCAACTATTACAGAAGATTCAAACGCTCACTGATGCTTCAGAAGGAAAAATGATGCATTAAGAGCCGGGGGTGTAAACATTTGAACAGAATGATGTGTTGTACATTTTTCTCATTTTGCCTAAATATCTTTTTTTTTTTTTTTTTAATTTAGTACTGCCCTTCAGAAGCTATAGAAGATACTTGTTCCCCAGAAGACAAAAAAAATTTCACCCCCCAGCTCTTAATGTATTGTGTTTCCTTCTGAAGCATCAGTGAGCGTTTGAACCTTCTGTAATAGTTGCATATGAGTCCCTCAGTTGTCCTCAGTGTGAAAAGATGGATCTCAAAATCATACAGTCATTGTTGGAAAGGGTTCAAATACACATAAATGCTGAAACACAAAAGAATTTGTGGGACCTGAAGGATTTTTCTGAAGAACAACAGGCAGTTTAACTGTTCAGGACAAACAAGGAACTCATGTACAACTATCACTAAAACAAAAAAAACACAGCTGTGGATTATTCAGGTAACAACACAGTATTATTTTTTTCTCTTGTGGACTGTATGTAAAAATCTTTTATATGAAATATCTCATTCAGGTCAGTACTTAACAAAAAATAACATGCATTTTGTATGATCCCTCTTATTTTGGTCAAATTAATGAACATTTTGCAGATTCTGCCAGGTGTACGTAAACTTTTGACTTCAACTGTATATTAAAAAATCTTAATTCAGTTCAGTTGTAAAACTTTGTTTCTCGCAGGCTTTAATTTGGTCTGGATCTCACAGAATGAACTCAGGCAAGGAGCTGTTGTACACTCACACCCGTGTGTCTGTTTCCGGACACCCTCAGCACAACACCTTCACGCTGACACTCAGAAACATCAGCAGCAGTCAGCGCTCCAACTACTCACTAATCACAGAGGTACTCACTCTGCTGCTGAACATGTTATGAGTTCCATCATGAGAATATTCTCAAAGTGTTGCGAGGAAGTGTAACTTTTCATAAAGTTTTGAAGGAGGTTGTAGTTATTTCTAGTGTGTAGAAAATATCAAGCTTGCTATAAAACCATCAAAGCCAATAGAATTTCCTCACCATGATACAAAAACAAATGTGTTTTACAGTGGCAGGTAGGAAACTGGAGTGTAGAATTGGCCTGCAGTTCCCTGTCTTCAGGCAGGAATGTGGCGATCCAGGTTCATGCAAAGCTAGACCGCAGTGAGATGCTCTGGCTGCAGGGGGCACTGGGAAAACGTTGCCTTCGAGCTGCTGCTGGATACGACACGGGTGATGATGCTAGTTAAACCTTCTGTGTCATATTTGATAAACAAACTTCTAGAGCCTTGAAATGATCAACATGATTACAACTTTGCTGTTGAAAACAATCTACTACATGCCTGTTATCTGATTGATAGTTTATGCATTTTTAGCAAGGACAAAGAAAAAACCTTTACAGAGTTAATACCTTTGCTGTAACAAGTGATTATTTATCATATATTTTTATGATAACATTTGCATGCATTTCTACTTGCCGTCAGAAACGTCTGATGATATCAGAGCGGCGTTCTGTTTGGAGGGACATCACTGGTTTACCCTGGATGCTCAGCGAGGCGGTCGTGGGATTGAGAATGAGACCCTTACCCTTATTTCTGTAGGAGCAGCAAATCAGAGTCTGCTCTTTCAAGCTAAGGGATGCAGGGAATGCCTGTGGGCCACGGAGGTGAGGACAGCAAGGAGTTATGAAGTTTCTCTGATTATATAAATCTGCCAGATAACTTGTAAAACATTGTTTTTTTATGTCTAAATTGGTGCTGTGTCTTTACAGGCACGGCTCCAGCAGCTGGGGTCCCGGATAAGGAGTAAATTGTTGGACAGAGTTCAGAGACTTCAGCATCTACTGTTAACATTCAGAAGACAGGTTTGTTATATATCACAGGCTGTCCTGCTACAAATTTGGATTATGTTAAAGGATTAGTTCAGCAAGAAATGAAAAATCACTTCCTTATCCTCATGGGGTTTTAAACCTGCTATGCTTTCCTTTCTTCTGCAGACCACAAAAGACTATATATTGAAGAATGTCTGTGTTTATTTTTTAATCCATACAGTCAAAATTTATGGGGTTCAGTGGTGTTTTGGACACAACTGACTTTCATTGTATGGACAGTTGAGACATTCTTTAAAATATCTTTATTCCACAAGTAAGGGTACATTGTAAAGTGCTTTGTAAGAGTCATAAAAAAGTGTAAAGAGTATTTTATAACCAAATACATTCCACTTCAAAAGTTTGGGGTCAGTTTTTTAAAGGGGTCCTATTATACTCTTTTACGAAGTCTTGATTTTGTTTTGGGGGTGTACTAGAACATGCTTTCCTGCTTGGTGGTTTGATAAATGCATTATGTTTAACATAATTTACATTATTACAACACATTTCTTCCAGCCTGGCACATAAGGTTTGATTAGTTCCGGGTTTAATGAAGGACCCGCCTTCCGAAAAACAAACTGTGTTGTGATTGGTTAGCTGTCCCACTGCGTTGCAACTGGCGAATAGCTTAGACGTATTTCCGTACTGCCACACTCCTCGTCAAAGAAGCAAGCTCTGTGTACAACTGTTAGCGCAAGCTAGATTAAAGTGATTCTTACGTTTTAAATATGGATATTTTTCTTACAAAAACGCATCGATTCACTACAGGAGGCCTTTATTAACCCCCCAGAGCCATGTGAGGCACTTTTTATTATGGATGGATGCATATTATTGGACTTGTTTTGGACTGATGAAGAGAAACACCCATCTATGCCATTCTAAATCTTGGGAGTGCCAGGATAAATTTTAATATAACTCCGATTGCATTTGTCTGAAAGAAGGAAGTCATATACAACTGGGATGCATGGAATGCATGTGTAAATAATACGCTACAGTAGTGTTGGTTCCTATCATCAGCCTGTGAGATCGTCAATACATGATATTATCGTGCTAATGTATTTAATTATTTACATACTTAGTTTTATTGCCCGAAACCAGCTCCAGCATAAGGCTAAAAGCAGCCTAACATTATCAAAGAACATCATCACTGATTAGCCTAGCCTATTCTAGTGCAAGTTTATGCATTTTAAAAAAACGCTCGCGTTATAAGTGAAGCTATCTACACTGTATGATGAATAAATCACATAAATCACATAAATCGCACACTGCACACGTCTGTGGCGCGTTTCAGCTCTGAAGCAGTCACTCTAGTCAATGCTTGTGTTTATACCCGCCGCGTTGCAGCTCGTTGAAGCGGTTCTCCTCGCTGCATCGCTAAAGTTAGGCTAATCCCCCAACTCGTCCCTACCCTCCCTCCAACAATTAGAATTTCCATGAGCGGGATTTAATTTAATGATATTCTAATGGACCGCGTTGTGACATCATTGCATGCGGAAAATAAACGCTGTAGTCCAAAGGAGCCGTTCGTTGTAGTTCTTGAAAAGGATTTTTTTAAAAAGCAAAATATCTCCTTTTGGAGTGGACTTTGAGATTTATAACTTTGCAAATCTTTTTTTTATGTCCAAAGATACACACCACACACTGACTAAGGTTCAAAAAGTGGAAAAGCATAATAGCACCCCTTTAATGAAAATTTTTTCAAAGAAAATTTTTTCAGCAAATCAGATCAGATCAAATCAGCATATTTGATGCTCTGGTAATATATTTAATAACACTGAAGACTGAGTAATGAGAAATTTGCCATTATAGTACTAAATTATATTTTAAAATATATTAAACAGAAAACAATTATTTTCAAATGATGATAATATATTAAAATATATATATTTTTAACTGTTTTAATCAGTGCAGCCTTTATGAGAATAAAAGACTTCTTTACATTAAGAAATCTTACCAACCCCAAGCTTTTGAAAGGTAGTGTGTATTTAATAAATCTCTCAACCAACTTGATGAAGACTGTAAAAGGACTGAAGGAGTTTCCTTATATGCCGGACTAGTGGGTCCAACTCATCTTAAACAAAATATAGAAAAATTAAATCATTAAAGCATATTGTTCAATCTGAATGTTTCAAATACAAATTGATTGTGTGACCAGTTGTTTAGACTTAAAGGGAACCCCGGGTATTAAGACTTGTATGGCTTTATATAGGCCTTATATAATGTAAATAATGTCTCTTACTGAAATGTGTAGTAGAAAACCCATGAAAGATTTACAGTTGCATTCAAAATTATTCAGCCCTCCAGAGACTGCAGTACTTTATAAATACAAGTTTTTCTGAAGATCCATTACTTTATAAAAATTGCATCTACAACAGTTTACTGGCATATTAAAATTGATCATGTAAATATATATTGTAATGTTTTTGAGTTTTAGGATTTTTTAATAACACCACTATGTTATAATTATTCAACCCCTATTCAGCATTGCTGTTTTTACATCACTTAATTTTATGGTAGAAAACAAAATAGTCTTAAAACACAATTAAGCTTTTAAAAACATTTTAATACAGTGTATAAAAAAACACTAGACAAGTATGGCCTTCATGTTGAGGCATCTTGACGAATACTACTCCTGACCACAAAGAACAAAATGGTTGACATGAACATGCTAAAATTCATGTAGATAGCATAAGCACACCATCTCCATGGTCAAACAATGTTTTGCTATTGCGGGAAGTGGAAATCATGACCGTATGAAGGAGATCATGGATTCTTTGAAGTATCAGGCCATTTTGGCAAGAATTGTGATGGCTTTGGTGCAAAGACTGAAGCTAATGATCAATGGACTTTCCTGCAGGACAGTCAACCCAAAGTATACATCCAAATCTACTTATGCTTGGTTCAGGGATCAGTCACAGAACAGAATTTGAAAAAAGCAGTGGCAAAGTGAAAAACAAAGATTATCAGTAATCTGAAAGCTTTTTCAGGTGATGGGTCAATATAGAGCGAAATCCGTGCTGAGAAGCTCCATCAGTGGCTGCAATGTCATTACAAGTGTCGGCATGTTTACATCCTGCCAGAATGGCATCTAGCATTTCTTGTCTCTGCTATTTGTAAGTTCTTTCAGTTTCTTTCAGTAGCTGTCTACTAAAACCCTCAAAGGCATCAGTGGAGAGAACAAAGACGCAGGTCTTTATGAACTTTTATTCGTCCACAAGCATCTGCCCATTTTTTGTAAGCGAAAACTTGCATCGCTTTTCTTTAACTGAAATTTACAATCGAAAGCTGAACAATGTGGCCCTGTCGTCATTAACTCCCGACATCTGAGCTACTGAAGATGCAGTGGATTACGTTTGTTCGTGAAGGTAATGTGCCTCCCATTCTACATATATCCGTCTATGTTCGCGCAAATCATTGGTGATCCAGCTTCACTTACAGCAGAAGTGAGTATAAAGGTTTTTTTATGAATCTTTGCGATCGCCTTTCCTAATAATGTGCTAGTTAGCAAGTTTAGCGGCTAAACGTGGCTAAATGCGGCTAAAGTAAACAGGCTCGTCACTCCACAGAGAGAAGAGAGGGGTGGGGCGACCAGAGCTCATTTGCATTTAAAGCAGCCTCAACCAGAATGGGATGATTTTTGCAGAGCTGATTTTGGCAAGATAAAAAGTGTGTTGTATTACACTATACCGTTGAGAATTTTTAACCAAAGTATATTATAGACTTTTCATTAAGACCCTAAAGAATCATATCAACTTGTGGAAAATGGGCATCCGATGACCCCTTTAATTTAAGTCTTTCATGGGTTTTCTACTACATATTTCAGTAAGAGACATCATTTACATTATATTAAGCCATAGGATGCTACATCAAATATCAATTTAATCAAGTATTATTATTCAAACTGTTGCTGTCTGTCTTCTAGGCAGGGGACAGCATGTTCCTGCTGGAGCTGAGTGAGGGGCCGCTGTCTCTGACCCAACGAGCCGAGACTCTGCTGCTTCAGAGAGCAGGAGCACTGTGGAAAGCATGGACAACCGGCCCGCTCCGACACGCACTCACAAACAGTCTACCACACACGCTCCACATCCTGCATCTCATATCTCAACAGATTCAGCAAGAGCTCAGGAGTGAGTTTGCCCTATCAAGTTTTATATGTCACTAATAATTCATCCAGGTTGTGGCTAATTTTATTTACTATCACAATCACATCTGCAGTTTCCATTGATCTGCATTGGGTGAATGATAGGAAACACATATCTTTATTTTCTAATGGCATGTTTAAATGATTATCTCTTGAAATGTGAGGTCACATTATCCATAATTGATCTTGACAGTGCTGTAGTCACATCACTGCATAAGCATCTACAAATCAGCCGTAATTATGCACCAGCACGACTGTGGTTTCTTATCATCACCTTTCACTTGAAAATGCCTGTCAGTGTGTATTAGTGTTATTGTACGTTTAATTTCTCCCAGAACCCCTGGCCACTTTAGCTGGAGCGTATCACGATGTGACAGGGGTACGTTTGGACACCGCGTGGCAGCAAGGAGTGCAGCTGTGGACCAGAGAGCTAACAGAGCTTTTGCCTGCAATACTTCATGATCCTCACCTGAGGGCGCCGTCGCTGACCGCGTTGCATGTTGCAATCTTTGCACTGGACATGGCAAGAAAGACGCATTTATCTATTTTCCTGCGGTTATAGGGGTGTTTACACTACACAAAAACTCTGTGTAAACTACAAAATGCAAATTTATAAAAATGGTGACATTATGTGCATGCATATTACATGTTCAGTCAATAGGCATGACCAAGTTTCTTTACAAAGTGATGTCGCCAACTGCTGGCCTAGCATGGATAACACAGCATTTTTAGTAGTTTTCCTTTTTCAATACAACTTAGTCGTGAAAATGTACCCTTGGACTGTTTATCAAGTGGAATACACTTAATAAGAGTATGCATGTCATGTTCTTCAGGTGGGCCAGCAGACCTTTCAATGGATGGAGGCCCGATCGGCTGCCATGCTAGTGGGTGTCAGAAGACAGCTTGCACTAATGTACAAGTTCTCCAAAAGGTACATAGTAAATCTGCCAGAAACACTGCCCATCACTGTTGTATCTGAACAGATGTTGCTCACTGAACTTGGATGGTGAGTTTCACCCTCAGATTCGACCCCTTGGCTATGACTGTGTATAAAATTAGCCTCATAAAGTTCCTTTAAAAACATTTTAAAAAACATATATTTTGATGGCAGCGTTTAGACATTCTGTTTACTATAAGTATCTTTGCAACTACATGAGAAATATCTCTCTTTAGAGTATTAGTAGACTGCAGGGCTCTCAAGTTTTGGAAGAAGTTTGGAGTGAGATTACTGTTAGGGGAGAAGCCACTCAAATATTTGCAGCAGCGGCCCCTCTGCCCCACACAATTCTCTTTTTTTTTTAGAAGTTACATTTTATCTATTGTTCACAATTGACCAGCACAAAATAGGAATTTTATCAACTGGTAAATCTGATAAAAGTCAAATTAATGGAAATAAAATAAAATGTTTTATATATTTTAGAAATACAGATCAAAGATAAAAAGAAATTTGGCCCCAAACGAACCAACATAACAGCAGCGCTCAATACTGTACACATACAGTAGGATTGCAGAACTTGCCCTCTGCATGTAGCCTATGTAAAGCTGTGCATTTCAGCATTCCAGCTTATGAATGGCTTTTTTTTTTTCTTTTTTTTTATTGCAAGTGTTTTTTTGCACATTTTGATGTCTTGATGATAGTGGTAGGGGCTTGAACTTAACTAGAGTAGCTAGTAATGGAATTATGTAATTTAATAACAAATGTAACTAATGAAAATTAACTTGTATTAAAATTAAAATGTAACTTATGAAAATGTTAACGATTACAAAGGGGATTACATCTGAATATTTTCACACACTTACAGATTTGATTTCCCAAACTGCTCTAAAATATGAGACACCAATGTTTCTGGAGTTTAGGACACAGAACAGAACACATGCCTATTTGATAACTGCTTATTTCCAATTTGGGTTTATTGTATATGCTTTATTTTTTTTAAGATTAACTGTTTTTTTGTTTGTTTGGTTTTTTTGTTTTTTTGTCCAAGGCATTGTTAGATGACAGTGTTTCCAGTCAAAGCCATGCAAGGATTTTATTTCAAAAATGGTATCATAGCTATTAAACTAAATCTTATCATTTTAAAAATCTGTATTTAACCTCAGAATGATCTCAAAGTAAAAAGAGATGCTAAAGTTTGCGGTGGCTGTGCTTTAAAATTAAAGTATAATGATCATAATTCAAGTGATGAAGGATTTCGTAGGTCTCACAGCAATTAGTGTTCAGTACTGTAAGGTTAAACTTGCCTGCTTTAAAAGTTTAAAAAGGATTAACAGCTGAAAACATTCCATAGAATTTTAGAAAGGTAATCAAAAAGTAATCAAATGTCAGCAGTTGCATTACTTCTAAAGCACTTGAAGTAGTTACACTACTTATTACATTTTAAATAGGGTAACTTGTAATCTGTAACCTATTAAATTTTCAAAATAACCTTCCCAACAATGTTGATACATTTAATGTATTTCTGAAATATATATATAAATTATTTGGATGATAATTAATTTGTTTTACCAATTTTATTGGTAATATACCAGATTTACCAATTATCTAGTGCTTTCCTTAGTGTTCATTAGCCAAAACTTAGTTAAAGCTGTTGGAGAGCTAATAATCTTGCAAGAATTTGGCTATATTTCCAAACATCAGCTCTAACTATCTTTGATCACAGGCAAGTGATTTTGTCCAGGAATCGTAAGATAAAGAAAAAAAACAAAAAACAAACAAACAAACAAAAAAAAACAGAAGGGGTTACCTACTCCATTAATTTTGTTAGTTTTTAGAAAATACAAAGGGCAACGTCCACTCCGTGACCGCAACGCGACCACCGCCTCAACTGCACAAAACGCTTCCAAAAAGCGGCAGCCCCGTGACCGACAATTCCACAGTTTGCCGCGTCCAGTGTGTGCGCGTCCATGTTGCCTAGTGACGAACGTTACTGTAGCGGGATCACGTAATTTATCCAAAAACAAAAAATTCTAATTTCTGATATTTGCTGGTAGGTGGCATTTAACTGTCAACAACACAGCAATGCACTCCCCCTGCGAGCCTGCGCCTAGTCCATTAATATTATATAGCGGGATAAGTTATGCCTTACTTCTCATCTTGAGACATACAAGGTGTGGCGTGAGAGCGTGTGAAATGGTTGAAATGCGTGTGTCTCACGGTGAATGCGTGAGACTTGAGAGCCCTGAGACTGATAGGTTAGGTTGGAATAAGTTGACGTACTTGCACGTACTTGCACATTTTGTACAAGTTATCTATAGTCAGGAAAAATGGCTTTTTTTTTTTTTTTTTTTTTACAAAAAAAAAAAGGGACATTCTCAACCAAAGCCCTTCATTGTCCACAGCAGTACAAAAAGCCCTGTGACTTGTTTTTAGTGGTTTGTTACATAATATACAGTATACAAAAAGGATTAGGATTTTTTTTTTAACTACTTCATAAACTATTTTAGAACTTGGTTTAACTATAAAAAAGTAAATTCATTAGAAAAATGGCCAGTGAGTCTACGATTTTATTAATTTATATATTTCTTTATTAATTTTTATATTTTTTTCACTACAAAAGATACTTTTTTTGTATCTATTTATTTAGTGCAGTTCATAAATATGACTTGCATGCCCCTTTTCTAAAAGCAGGGTTACAGGGTTTGAAAAAGTATGGAATTAATTTAATAAAAATTTAATTTTCCAGGTCTGGAAAAGTATGGAAAAAAGAAAGCAGAGTATGAAAAAAAATTGTGTTTCCAGACTTTTGCCCCTATTTAGTTTTTTTTTTTTTTTTTTTATCATAGAAAATATGGAAATTAATGAAAATAAATGTATCATATAAGAAGTAAGACTTCATGGCAGCTGTTTAGTGATTATTTAGTGATGCAAAAGATTATAGATTTAGAAATGCAGGTTATAAGCATTTAGGGTTTCATCTCACAATATTCTTAGCACCGTATTACATAGCCTCAAGGACCTTTGCAAAAATAAAAAATATACAGACTTCTGTTTGCGCAGGAGAAACCATTACTTAGCATATAGGATAATGCACACTGAGCTGCCTATTGTGCCATCGGACCATTTCGCGGTGTGGTTTTTTTGGCCTCCACAAAGTATGTGTTAAAGAGATCTAAGGCCTTGAAAAATGGCATACTGGCCTAACGAAGCCAAATTTTAAACACTTTTTTTTTACAGTGCCAATCTTTTTTACAGACCCTTGAACTTAGCAGTAACCTATTAGAGATAATAGGTTATATAAAACTGGAAAAAAATTCCCATACGCATATGAATAGATTCTCGAGGGCACAAAAATGTTTCTTGTGTAAAATGTAAAAGTCTGTATTTTTTAAATTTTTTTTTTTATTTTAGGAAATGTGTATGTTGTCACGAGAAAAATCAATGAAAAACCCTGAGAAAATAAAAATATTTATAGATGACTGACTATGTTCCAAATATAAAGCTGAAAAAAAAGCACTCTGTGGACCATTTATGTTAAAGGGGTCATCGGATGCCCATTTTCCACAAGTTGATATGATTCTTTAAGGTCTTAATGAAAAGTCTATAATATACTTTGGCTAAAAATTCTCAATGGTAGTGTAAAACAACACCCTTTTTACCTTGCCAAAATCAGCTCTGCAAAAATCATCCTGTTCTGGTCGAGGTTGCTTTAAATGTTAATGAGCTCTGCTCGCCCCGCCCCTCTCTTCTCTCTGTGGAGTGATGAGCATATGTACTTTAGCTGCATTTAGCCACATTTAGCCGTGTTTAGCCGCTAAACTTGCTAACTAGCACGTTATTAGGAAAGGTTATTGCAGAGATTCATTAAAAAAAAAAACCTTTTACTCACTTATGCTGTAAGTGAAGCTGAATGATTCGCGCAAACATAGACGCATTTATGTAGATCGGGAGGCGCATTCCATTCACAAACATACGTAATTCACTGCATCTTCAGCGGCTCAGATGTCAGGAGTAAATGACGACCACTATGTTCATTATTACATCTGAGAATGGCTTGATTTGAAAAAGAGGATATTATTTTTACAGATTAATTAAAAACCACTGCATGGATTTTTATCATTATAGGGCAGATGTGTACATATACTGTCAACACACATTAATGTTCAAACAACATGTAAAAGTGAACTTCACATCCGATGACCCCTTTAAAGATTGTCTGAAAATCTACTGAGAGGTTTGGAAATGTAAGTCTAGAAAAGTATGACATTTTAAAAAATTCTGAAATTAATAAAAGGATGGCATTTTTTTAAAAGAAAACATTAAGTAGATTGGCATAACCCTGCAAAACAGCATATTGTAAAACGTTTGATTAAGAACACAGCCAAAATATGAATGAGTACAACCAAAAGGCAAAGAAACTAAACAGATTGTGACATAGTTCAGGTTTTGGAAAATTGTGTGGTGTGAAAAATGTCAAGATAATAGACCACCAGAAATGCACCGTATACTGATCATAACTGGGCTTTCACACTGGAGGACCTTTTTATAGTTCCTAGAACTATTGGCGGAAGTTTTTGGCGTGTTTGCACAGCAGAAACTAGAAGCGTACTTAGTTCTAGGAACACTGCTTGGTGGAACTAAATCGGCTCCTACTTCAGAGTAGGGTCTAAAACACTTCTATGGAACTACCAGTGATGTACGTGTATGCTGACTGTCCAAATGCCTATGAAACTCCAGCCGCCTGGCATTTTTAAAAAGGCGTGTAAAAATATTTACTGCACAAACATGGATAACAGCGATAATGGCATTTAGCTACCTGTTGTCTGTTTTTTCAGCCTCGATGATATGTAACACTGCAAGTTTTCATATGAGATTTAGTCAGATTTTCATGCTCTTTCAATCGCATAAATTGTGCATTTACATTCCATCTTCATTATCACGAAACACGTGACACACAACAGCTCCAATCACAGTGTCCTCCATTCACTGGTGGCACAAATACAGACGTCGCTATCTGCCGCTTTAGAGTTCCTGCTGCCGGTGCAAATGCAACCAGCAAAATGGCCCAAAGGGGATCATTTGTTGTCTAGGAACCACCATGATGGCTAGTTCCTAGAACTGAGTTCTTAGAACTACGCTGTATAAAAGCCCCTCATAAAAACAGTTTTTGAATTTCCTTTTTTTTTTTTTTTTTTTGAATTTTGAATTTTGAATAAGAACTACTGATTAAGCTCTGTGGGCAAGTGAGACAAAGTTTATCTGTTTACTAAATATACACAGTGGGATGTTAAAAACAGAGCATACCAACACTAAAACCTCATCCCCAACTGTGAAGCATATGTCTGGAGAGGGATGTGGAGCTGATCTGATGCCTGAGGGTCTGGATTGCTATAGTCATTGAGGGACCAATGAATTTTAAGTTGTACAGCAGATTGTCAAGACGTGATCTAAAACTCATGCGGTATGACCACAATCCAAAACACAGAAGTAAATCAACAACAGAGTCCTCAAATTGCGAAAATTAGAATGGTCAAAGTTTAGAGCTCAATTTGATTTAAATGCTGTGGTGTGATCTGGAACAGAACATTCAAGAAGCATCTCAACAATACACATCAGCCGAAACAACTGGGCTATACAACATCCCTTCACCACATAAATATTATTTACTCACCCTCATGTTGTTCCAAACCTGTATGATTTTTTTCTTCTGTCTAGTAGTTCAGATAAATCATACAGCTATGTGGCCCTCAGTACACATACAGTACATCACAAGTTTTCCATGCTCCAAAACATTTTTTCAAATATTGCAATCCATTTTAGAAACATTAAATATTAATTTGGAGCATTTTGAAAATTCCTTCAGGTCCCACAAATTCTTTGGTTTTTCAGCAATTTTGTGTATTTGAACCCTTTCCAACAATGACTGTATGATTTTGAGATCCATCTTTCCACACTGAGGACAACTGAGGACTCTATGTGTGACTCTATATGCAGCTATTATAGAAGGTTCAAACGCTCACTGATGCTCCAGAAGGAAACACAATGCATCAAGAGCCAGGGGTGACAACCTTTTGAATTTGAAGATGATGGTAAATTTAACTTATTTTGTCTTTCAGGGAATCATGTAAGTATCTTCTGTAGCTTCTGAAGGGCAGTACTAAATGAGAAAAATTTAATATTTGGGCGAATGTTTACACCCCTGGCTCTTAATGCATCGTTTTTCCTTTTGAAGCACAGCTGTGGATCATTCAGGTAACAACAGTATTAATAATCAAGCATATGTAAACTTTTGAACAGGGTCATTTTTATAAATTCAACTACCATTGTCTTTTGTGGATTATATGTAAATGTATTTTATGTTAAATATCTTATTCAGGTCAGTTTTGAACAGGATAAAGGTGTGTGCATTTGTCTTATTTGCTTATCTTTCCAAGAAGACAAAATAAGTACAATTTACCTCTTAGTGCATCGTGTTTCCTTCTTGAGCGTCAGTGAATGAATGTTTGAAACTTTTGTAATAATTTTGAATCCCTCAGTTGTCATCAGTGTGTAAAAATGGATCTCAAATCATACCATCACTGCTGGAAAAGGATCAGATATGCAAAAGATGCTGGAAAACCAACTAATTTGCAGGATTTGAAGCATTTTTCAGAAGAAACTAGGATAAACAAGGGACTCAGGAAAATGCTCACTACTGAGTACAATATGATTTCTGACTTTAATATACAAATAAAGGACATCAGGGTTTACAGTAGGAGTGATTCATACAGAATTGTTTAGAATATAATTGCAAACATTTTTCTACAACTGTCTGTCACAGTGAGGGTGAGGTGATCTTTAGGGTGCCACTTCCTGTGGGCCCCTGGCTGAAAGTGAAGGAGGCAGGTGTGACTGAAGTTCTTCTGGAGGAATTTGTCCTGAATCCTCTACTGACCTTGAATGCTGTGAGTCCTACAGCAGAACTCTACCGGCTGAAGAGGAAGATAATGGACAGTCCTGTTAACTGTGAGTTATTTGAGTGTTTCAGGGTCTGTCGGCCTTATGGGCTTTTATGTCTAACACATGTTTCTCAGCTCTAGATCACTAATTGATTTAATGTAGACCACTGAGAATTGTCTACTTCATATGCATTTTCTATTCATGAGACAGAAATGTTTAGCCATCTATTACTCAACCCCATGTCCTTCCAAATTTGTATGACAAAGGATATTTTAAAGAATCTCAATTTTTATTTTAATTTTTTTTTGTCCATATTGAAAGTTTTATTTTTTTTTTTTAGATATTTTTTTAGGTGATTATTCTCCATATGTCCCATTTCCTTACATCTGTCTTTGTACTTCATTTCCTCTGTCCAGATCAGGCTTTTCTAGTGGCAGATGTCTATTTGGTATCCTTCGATGGACAACTGCTCAAACTCCCAGCTTCCTGTGACTTCATCTTAGCAGCTGATGTCATCCAGCACACCTTCAGCATTGCGCTCAGATCTGACAGGTTCAAACGTCGCTCGCTTGTTGTGCAAATGCAAAACACAAAGATTGTAATTTACCCAAATGGAGAGGTATGTCTTATTGTGATGTCTAATAATAGTTTCAGAAACTTCATATGATGTTATTAATAGAGTGATACAAAAATTGTTGATTTTAGGTGGAAATTGATTGCCATGTAGCACATATACCATACACTAACCGTGAGGTGGCTATCAGAAAGGATGTGAACTTAATTGAGGTGTGCAATGAGAGAGGACTTCGGGTATCATGTGACCCTCATCTAGAAGTTTGCAGTGTGATCCTAGATGGATGGCTTCATGGTAAGATCATTAGCTTACTTCCAGAACTTATTTTTAGCAATAAAGTGTTGCCTACCATGAGCACTATGCTACTGTTTTTCTGCATATATATGTGAATGTATACACACACTATATATAGTATATTATAATAATGGTTGAACATGTCTTTTACTACAGTGTGTCTTTACTGATTATGTTATTACTGATTTGAACATCACTTGCAATCATTCATGGGATAAATTAGCTATTTATCCTTCAGAAGAGAAAAATAAGCACAGTCTTGTTTCTTTGTCTTTTTCCCCTGATTTTCAGTTTTGCTTTGAATGAAATGTTGAAATGCTATGATTCATCTCTGAGCTGGCTGTTTTAGTTCAAAGCCTACCACTGAAACTTTTTTAAGTGGTTATGGAAAAAAAATAAATGTGAAAAATCCTTTTGAACCAAGTCCTCTTAAAAAGTGGGCAGTCACTGTTTTGATCTGTCATAAATGCTAATAAGCTGTAACGTGATGTGTTAATGGATTTTATGGCACTTGAAACCGCTGCTGCCTACAAAAACTTTCTGGTGAATCATTCTAATATGCGTCATGGTTTATCACATTGTTTTCTGTTTAACACATTCTTTTCTGAATTTCACATTCTCATTCTGTTTTTCAGGTGTGTCCACTGGTCTTTTAGGAACCAATGATAATGAAGCAGCTAACGAGCTTCTTCTGCCAGATGGCTCTCACACACATAGTGTGCTTCAGTTTACTCACAGCTGGCAGGTACCGAGAGGAATTTGTGAGAAATGTACACCTGTTCAGCATATGATATCAAAGCCAGGCACAAACCACAGCGCTGTTCTATTATTTTGCTTCATTTTTACATACATTGTGCATTTCTTTCCCATGTAATAATGTATCATAAAACAAAATGTATAAAGACTTAAAGTTATAGTTAGGTCATTCATACCGTTTGGTGGATTTTTATGTTCCCACTGAAACATTACTGCATATTTTACATAAAATGTTAGTGAACTTTAATACCACATAATTTTCAATGCGTGGTTTCCAATTAACACAACTTCATAAGGATTTATACCTAAAAATAAAAAAGTATATACTAATTTTAGTATATACATTAGCTTATTCTCTTTGACAATACTATATATATATATGTATATATATACAGTGCTGCTTGAAAGTTTGTGAACCCTTCAGAATTTTCTATATTTCTGCATAAATATAATCATCAAATTTTAAAGTCCTTAAAGTTGACAAAGAGAATGCAATCAAACAAACAAGACAAAAATATATACTTTGTCATTTAGTCATTAAGAAAAATGATCCAGTGTTAAATGTTTGCGAGGTGCAAAAGTATGTGAATCTTTGTTATTCCTTTTTGAAGCAATAACTGCAGGTAACGTTTTTTTGGTAACTGCTGATCAGTCCTGCACAACAGCTTGTAGGAATTTTAGCCCATTCTTTAGTACAGAAACACTTGAACCCTGTGATGTTGGTGGGTTTCCTCCTAAGAATTGCTTGCTTCAAATCCTTCCACAACATTATTATTGGATTAAGGTCTGGACTTTGACTCGGCCATTCCAAAACATTACCTTTGTTCTTGTTTAACCGTTTTTGGGTAGAATGACTTGTGCGCTTGGGGTCGTTGTCTTGCTGCATGACCCACTTTCTCTATAGATTTTAGTTCGTGGACAGATGTTCTGACATTTTCCCTTAGAATTTGCTGGTATAATTAAGAATTCATCGTTCCATCAATGATGGCAAGTCATCCTGGCCCAGATGCAGCAAAACAGGCCCAAACCATGATACTACCACCACCATGTTTCACAGGTGGGATAAGGTTCTTCTTATGCTGGAATGCAGTGTTTTTCTTTCTCCAAACATAACACTTCTCATTTAAACCGTCCACAAAACATTTCTCCAATAGCCTTCTGACTGAGTTGTGGTTTTCTCCTTGCAACCCTGTCATGCACACCATGGTTGTTCATTGTTCTCCTGATGATGGACTCATGAACTTCAACATTAACCAATGTGAGAAAGGCCTGTGGTTGCTCAGAGTTATATATGCTATTATACATCTTGCTTTGGAGTGATCTTTGTTGGTTGACCACTTCTGGGGAGGGTAACTGTGATCTTGAATTTCCTCCATTTGTAAACAATCTGTCTGGCTATAGATTTGTGACATCCAACCTCTTTAGAGATGGTTTTGTAACCTTTTCCAGCCTGATGAGCAACAACAACTCTTTTTCTGAGGTCCTCAGAGATCTCCTTTGTTTGTGCCATGATTCACTTTCACAAACATGAACAGACTTTAATAGATCCCTGTTCTTTAAATGAAACAGGGCATAAACTGACACCTAATTGTCATCATATTGACTAAAAACACTTCCGAACAGATAGACTCTAATTTCACCTTCAAATTAGCTGTTAATCCTAGGGATTCACATACTTTTGCAACTCACAAATATTTAACGCTGGATCATTTTTCATAATTAATAAATGGCAAAGTACATATTTTCATCTTATTTGTATCATATATATATAAATATATGAGACAAAACGTCCCAGGTTACGTATGTAACCATGGTTCCCCGAGGGACGCTGTGTCAAAACGCTTTGGGGAACGCCATTAGTGAACCACACTCTGAAAACAGGTGTGTAATCAGTCCAAATGAGCAACGAGCCATCATGGGCGGGGCGACGGGGAGACCAGAAGCATAAAAGCACGTGCGGTGAGAAAGCCAGCAGCTTCTGTGTTAGAGAAGCAAGCGCGGCAGGGATGCCGGAAGTATGGCAAAGAGATGCAGCGTCTCGTTCCCTCAGGGAACCATGGTTACAGACGTAACCTGGGACATTCCCCTTCTGGAACTTGAGCTGCATCGAAACGCTTTGGGGAATGAGCCGCCAGACTTTCAAATCCCTGCCTAATGTGTATCACTGAGCACAGCTAGGACGAGAGAACAGAGGAGCCAGGAGTGGCATGAATATGAGGCCGTAGAACTTCACGAAAGTGAGTGACATGGACTCAGAATCAGAATCCAGAATCAGAATCAGAATCTTTTTTTATTGCCAAGTATGCTTGCGCACTATGGAATTTGTTTTAGTGTCATTAGCTTCCAGTACACAGAGACAGCAACAACATACAGACAATAAACATAAGATGAGAATAAAATACACATATGTAAATATGAATAGACAAAACTTAGAAAAATAAGATGAGAATAAAATACACATATGTAAATATAAATAGACAAAAAAAAATAGAAAAATAAATTGAGAAATAAATAAGTGGTATGTACAGTTGTGCTATAGAATAGAACAGAACAGAATAGAATAGAATAGGATAGGATAGGATAGGATAGAAAGAGGTAGAGATGCAGGGATGCGCTAGGATGGGAGTGGTAACTAATAAATAAAAAGTAATTGCACAATGGGGGGAACATTTAACTGTTCATAAGGAGATTTGCCTGGGGGAAAAAACTGTTCTTGTGCCTGGTTGTCCTGGTGTTTGGGGCTCTGTAGCGCCGGCCAAATGCTAAAAGTTCAAAGAGATGATGACTTGGATGTGAGGGATCCAGAGTGATTTTCTGAGCTCTTTTCCTCACTCTGGATGTATACAGTTCTTGAAGGGTGGGCAGGGGAGCACCAATAATCCTCTCGGCAGTCCAAACTATTCTCTGTAATCGTCTGATGTCTGATTTTGTAGCTGAGCCAAACCAGACAGTTACTGATGTGCAGAGAACAGACTCGATGATGGCTGAGTAGAACTGTTTTAGCAGCTTCTGTGGTAGGTTGAACTTCCTTAGCTGGCGAAAGAAGTACAACCTTTGTTGGGCCTTTTTTTACAATGGAGTTGATGTAAGTGACCCACTTCAAGTCCTGGGAGATGACAGATCCCAGGAACTTGAATGTCTCCACTGTAGCTGCAGTGCTGTCCATGATGCTGAGAGGGGGGAGTGCAGTGGGGTTTCTCCTGAAGTCTATGATCATCTCCACTGTTTTGAGCATGTTGAGCTCCAGGTTGTTATGACGACACCATATAGCCAACTCTCTAACCTCCTGTCTGTACGCAGACTCTTCACAGGGCTCGAAATTAACTTTTTTACTTGGTAGCACTGGTGCTCCCAACTTCAAAAAGTTAGGAGCACCAAAAAAAAAATTTAGGAGCACCAAATGAATATTAAGGTTGTATTAAATACAACTACACAATCGATAGCCTACAGCCTAGATATGTTATGTAGCCTAATTTGTGCACATTGGGGAGTTGCTCTCTAAACGTGGGGTATTAAAATTGCTTTTGAATGCGCGCGCGCGCGTTTTACTTTCGGTTTCGTTTTAATGATGGTGCTAAACTCTCGGCTGTGCTGAGCGTGCATTCTACAATACACAACATTAATTTAACAAAACAATTTGAAAGTGGGGGGGATTTTAAAAAGTGTGTCCCCAGTAGAAATTACGCCCTTGCGTGAGTGAAACTCTGAAGCTGAGTTATCATTTTATGTGGATGTATGCCGCTTTGTACAGTATATTCAGACGGAGGCACCAGAATTGCATCTGACAGAATGTGTGCTGTAGCACGAAATATAGTATATTACTTCAAAAGCAGATTGTGGAGACATTTTATTTGTCCACAATCAAAAATCGTCATATCACACACCCCCAATTGCAATGTAGTTTGTACAAATCCGGAACAGAGGTTGGTTGAGAGAGAGAAAAAAAACGGCCAGTTCAGAGTTTCAGCAGAGCTCAGTGTCAGTGACAGAGAGTGATTGATGGCTAATATTTAAAATCTGCGTTAAAGTTAAGACACGTAAAGATCGAGTTTAATTAGTTATGTAATGTTGGAGAAAACGGCGAAACTGTCACTGTATCAGCTCACAGCACTCTGGGCAGTAGTTTGGCTAGCGAAAAGTTTTGTAAAAAAATGAAAACAAGTTGCACCACAACAATTTCTCGCACTCACACAAATGCTTCCAAATATATTTTGAGGTGGCGCAGATTAAATTTTGGGAGCATATGCGACCAAGACGGTCGCAATTTCGAGGCCTGCTTCACCATCCTGAATTAGGGCGGGAGGGGGGTTGCTGGAGGTGTTAGTGGTTGTGAAAGGAGATCATCAGACAGGTGTGGGGGGTTTCGAATCTACAATAAAACTCATTCAGGTCTTCAGCAAGTCGTTGGTTTGCCTCAGTGCTGGGGGATGGTGTCTTGTAATTTTTGATGGCTTTCAGACCTTTCCACACTGAAGCTGGTTCGTTTGAAGTGAACTGATTTTCTAACCTTTTTGCATAGGTCCTTTTAGCCACTCTAATCTCCTTATTCAGTGTGTTCCTGGCCTGATTGTACAAGACTCTATCCCCTTTTTCTGTAGGCATCCTCTTTGGCTTGACGAAGATGAGTTTTGTTGTAAACCATGGCTTATCATTGTTGAATGTTAAATAAGTCCTGGTAGGAATGCATATATCCTCACAGAAACTGATATATGAAGTTATATCACAGTCTCTGTGAGTTCGTCCAGATCGTTTGCAGTAGCTTCAAAAACACTCCAATCAGTCCATTCGAAACAGGCTTGTGAAACCTGCTCTGTTTCTTTAGTCCATCACCTTGCAGTCTTTAATACAGGTTTAGCTGTTTTCAGTTTCTGCCTGTAGGTCGGTATAAGATGATCCAAACAGTGATCAGAGAGTCCCAAAGCTGCCCATGGGACAGAGTGATATGCATTCCTTATTGTGGTGTAACAGTGATCCAATATATTACTGTCTCTGGTGGGACATGTAACATGCTGACTGTATTTCAGCAGTTCACGGGAGAGATTTGCTTTGTTAAAATCCCCAAGAATGATTAAAACAGAGTCTGGGTGTTTTTTGCTCCGTGTCTGCGATCTGATCAGCGAGTTTCTGTAGAGCCAGGCTTATGTTCGCTTGCGGTGGAATGTAGACGCTCACGAGAATAAACGAGCAAAACTCGCGCGGAGAATAGAACGGCTTACAGTGAATGAAAAGCGCTTCTAGATCGGAACAGCACATCTTCTTTAACACTGTTACATCTCTACACCACCTCTCATTGATGTAAAAGCACGTCCCACCGCCACGCAATTTCCCCGTTGATTCTGCATCTCGATCTGCTCTAAACAGCTGATAGCCCGGCAGATGGAGTGCGCCGTCCGGTATCGCATCATTCAGCCAGGTTTCCGTGAAGCACAGAGCAGCGAAGTTTGAAAAGTCCTTATTAGTCCGAGTGAGCATAAGAAGTTCATCCGTTTTGTTGGGTAGAGAGAAGAGATTCACCAGATGGATACTAGGCAGCGCCGTACGGAATCTGTGTTGTCTAAGCTTCACAAGCGCGCCGGCTCGCTTTCCCCTCCTGCGAGCCCTGAAGCACTTGATTAGCGTCGCCGCTCCGCCAACTATGTTATTCAGCAAAACGTCCAAATAATCGAATGCCGGTAGGAGATTTTGTGGTGTGTTCTGCCGAAAGTTCTGCCGCAGTTCATCCCTAGTAAAACTGACCATGTTTGCAAAACAAAAAACAGGAAAAACTAACAAAAACGCTAAAACAACTGGAGAGCTAAGCACAGTGGCTGCCATGTGCGGCGCCATCTTTTTCGCCAACTTCAACATTAACTAACCTGCAGCGTTGCAAATGTCCTGACGAGAAGGGCTTGGAGGCCGCCAAACTCTGAGAAGAGTGAGCTTTGACCCCCAAAGAGAGGGGGAATCAGAGGACTTAAGGTTATGAAATAGCAACCCAATCACCACATAGCAAAGCTACACCTGGCCAAAGGCCTTAGCCTCAGTGCACCGCGGAGGAAACGTGTAACCAGGGGGTGTTTTCCCACTAATTGACCACCAAGAGGGGAGTGGAAAGCAGGCAGCCTCTGGCTCCTGAACAGGACCTCGACTGCAGCGACAATAGTCGCCTCGAGTTGGTAGCAGTGCTTTGTCCTCCGCCGGTTCCTACCAATGCTGTAGGACAAGCACACGCTAGTCCTTAAGGACACCATAGCCAAGGTAGCGTACACCTACCACCAAGGTGGTCTATGCTCCCGTCGCATGCTACAACTCGCCCACCATCTCCTCCTCTGGAGTATGACGCATCTCAAATCGCTGCACGCCATTCACTTTTTTTAAGAGAGTTGAGTTGCACTCTTCCCAACAATGGCAAATCCAACCCCAGGCTCATCTGGAGCTGACTCGGTGAAGCTCAGGTAGACCTGTTTTGCTTCCTCTGAGTATGCCCCCTCTGCCAGCTTCTTTCGATTTAAATCGGCAGGGACGAACTGGCACACAGCTGGACCCGAGGTCTTCTCAAGTACGCCTTTCCCAGTGAGCCTCCTTGCATAAACCTTTGTGAGATCGGGGAGGATGAGGAGCAGGTTCTGCTGGTGCGTCTTACTGACCCACCCCGAACCTGGTACGCTGACACTTATGCTCCTTGTGACAGCCCTCCCTAGTTTGGCAAAATCTGGCATCCGCATCCCGATCTATGGAACCTGCACGTCTGGCTTCTGGATGGGATGCGTGGTAAACATTATCACTCAGGCTAAAGCCCCCTCTATGAGGCTGGCCTAGGCTCTGACATGAAGTTTTTTCGTTGTATGGTGGTACTCTTACCGGGAGGACCTCCTGAGGAGCTAGGTCAGAGTTGTGCTTTCCTTCCTGCAGGAGAAGTTTGAGCGAAGGATGTTCCCTCCACTTTGAAAGTGTTCGTTATGGCTGTCACGGTAAAAAAAATAAAATAAAAAAAAAGATGCTGTGTATGGTTGTCCCTAGGGAAGCATAACCTGACCGTCGGGTTCCTGAAGGGTGCAGGAGGATAAATCCTCCTAGGCTGCACCTCATCCCATCTTGAGGATCTCTCCATCACCCTTCTAGGTCTACGCGGAGCTCCCTTTGGGCCACTTGATTCAGTCAAGCTAAAATTCTCGTCATTTAGACCTTGCTCCTGATCACGCTCACTTCTATCAAGAGGGTAGGGACCTGCTTGCATTCTCAACCAATGGAACATGCCTTGAATTTTGGGCTGGCTATTCTCACGTGACCTTGAGATCCCGGCGCGGTTATGTGTCCAAGGTTCCCATCACTCACCTCAGGTGAGTTCAGGTGGTGAAACTGCAAGCGCTGCCCGCAGAGGAGGCAGACCTGGCCTTGACGTTGCTGTGTCCCGTTCGTGCCATACACATTTACGTGGACCGCACCCGGAGCTTAGACACTCCTAGCAGCTCTTTATTTGCTTAGGGGTCAGCAGATGGGGAATGCTGTCAGGGAACTCTGGGTCCTCCATTGCCCCGCAGTCCGGATTAGGATGGAGTAGTCCGTGATTGTGCTTCAACAGGGGGTCTCCTTCGCCCCCTGGAGGTTGTGGTATAATGTCTCTGTATTTTTCTCCATGGTTTATCCCACCGTGTTTCCCCCAGTATCTTAACAGATATTTTATTTTACCCAGTGCTCCACTTCCCAACAGTTGCTTCAGATACCTGGCACCCCTGGTGGGCCGTTATCTGGCTTACAGGGCGTTCGGAACATTACGTGTTAAGCTTCATTTGTCCTGACATGCTTGCCTGTCAGCATCTGTTCCTCAACTATGTAATGCGGTTCAGGATTGTGCCGTTTTCCAGAGGAGACCCCAAATACGTCAGTATTGACGTAACATCATAGTGTACGACTGAAGGGGAATGTCTAGGTTACGTCTGTAACCCTTGTTCCCTGAAGGAGGGAACGGAGACGTTATGTCCTCCTGCCACAATCCTGAACTGCGCTGATGCGTCTCGGCTCCTCAGCATAAACCTGAATGAGTGGATGCATGCCGCTATCTTATATACCTGTGTGTACGGGGGAGTGGCTTGGCATGCAAATTCCACTCGCCAATGTTCATTAGCCTGTTTTCTTAAGCTCAGAGGTGATTGGGCTCCCAAGTGAGACCCCAAATACATCAGTATTGACGTAACGTCTCCGTTCCCTCCTTCAGGGAACGAGGGTTACAGACGTAACATAGACGTTTTATCCATTGCTTCTGCATTCTGAGTCTTGCATTCGATGACGACACACACAAACCAGGATGAAGACCAGGGAGGTGACTCTGAGAGAAAAGTAAGTATTTGGATCGTAAAAGAAAAGAGGAAGTCAATTAGAGCTATAGAAAAACAGGGCGTAGAGAAATCAAGAGTTTGGAGACCACCAGAGACATCAGCAACCAACAACGACCTGATCAGCTGAGAAAAACAACAGGAGTTAATTACAGGCAAATCATAAAAGTTGAGAAAATGAACCCTAAATTACGTCTGTAAAATCACCTACAACCTCCAGAAAGCAGGGGTGCTTGGGGTGGGATGCTCTGACAATCTACTCTCCACAGGAGACTTTGACATAGAATAACTGAAGCTACACAGCATGATGCAAACCTCTGACCAGCCCCAAAAATAGAAGTTTTGGAACAGAGTTTTATGGACAGATGATCTAAGTGATGGGAAATGAAAAGTGTGGAGAAAAAAAGGGAACTGCAAATGATCCTAAGCATACAGCCTCCTCTGTAAAGCATGGTGGATGTGGTGTTATGGCATGGGCATGCATGGCTGTCTCTGGAACAGGCTGTCTCCATTTTTTATGATGACTTAATGTATGATGGCAGCAGCAGAATGAATTTGGAAGGGTAAAAAACAATCTTGGTTACCAATATTCAAGAAAATGCCACCAGACTTATCAAAGCGCTTCACGTTGCATCAGGACAATGACCCAAAACACCATGCCGGTTCGGTCAAGGAGTCAATGGATATGAAAAAAAAAAAAAAGTAAAGTCTTAGAATACCCAAATCAATCTCCAGATTTAAATCCGATTGAACATGAATTTTACCGGCTGAAGAGGAGACTAAAGGCAAAAACTCCCCAAAACAAGCAACAGTTGGAATTGGCTGCATTAAAGGCTGGGAAAAGCATTTCAAAGGATGAGACCAAGAGTCTTATGATGTCTATGGGTCGCAGACTCACTGCTCTGACTGCACGCAAGAGATCTGCAACAAAATAATAGCTTTTAGTCTTTTACATCTGCCTGAAGTTCAGCTGTCCCAATACTTATGCTCACATCAAATAGTGGGATGAACTCTAAAAGTACTGTCCTTTTTAGTTGGCAAAACATGTATGTGTTGAAACAGCTAATAATAAAATGTAACTTTCTGTTTGTTTCATATGCATCTTTTAATCATATTTACAGATTTCTTGACTTCAAAGTAAACAAAGCAATTTTGTCTTTACTGTTCCAATACTTATGGAGGGCACTGTATATTTAAAACTATAATCTACCTTGCTACTTAAGCATATGCCGTAAATCATGTGACTTTTCTTGGAACAAAATCAACTTCAAGAACAAAGTCAGTATCAGTCAAAAACTTTTCTCTCTTTTTCTCATTTTTAAAAGATTTATCTTTTAGTGTAAACTTAAGATATCCACCCTGTTGTATCAATATATACAAGACATTAAAATGTTTTAATGCATTATATATATATATTTATTCAAATTCTTCCTAAATGTTAATCTTCTGCTAGCATGTTGTTCTTTTCTATCTTGCAATGGGCTTCATTAGCTAAAAACATCCACCTTGTTACACTTGTTGCATTGGAAAAATGTAATGTAACAGGATGGACAAATTTCTTAGATCACATATTAAACAATGCTACAAACATTTAGTTAGACTAGTCTGAGCTTGACCAGTGTATTTTTCTGATATTACAGACATTTTCTCCCTCTCATAAGATCAAAATATGAACTGAATTTTCGGTTTCTTTTTCAACAAACCTATTAATTCATTCAAACCTATTTCTGTCCAAAATCCACCAAACTGTAGGAATGATCCAGTCAACTCATGTCATCAGGACCTGATTTTTTCAGACTTGAACATCCTTTCTTCCACTGAAAAAAATGTGATCCTGGACCATAAAATCAGTCATAAGGGTCTTTTTTTTTTTTAAATTGAGACTTATACATCATCTGAAAGCCGAATAAGCTTTCCATTGCTGTATGGTTAGTTAGGATAGGACTAAATTTGGCCGAGATACAACTATTTAAACATCTGGAATCTGAGGGTGCAAAAAAATCTAAATATTGAAAAAAATCACCTTTAAAGTTTTCCAAAATGAAGATCTTAGCAATGCATATTACTAATCAAAAATTAAGTTTTGATATATTTATGGTAAGAAAATTTACAAAATATCTTCATGGAACATGATCTTTACTTAATATCCTAATCATTTTTGACATAAAAGAAAAATTGATAATTTTGACCCATACAGTATATTTTTGGCTATTGCTAAAAATATACCTGCGTGCCAAAGAACGGTGTCAACATTCATTAAAACATCTCTTTTTCTGCTCTGTGAGAGTGAAGAATGTCATGCGGATGACTAAATAAAGACTATTCCATTACATGGACTGTATGGCTCTAATGTATTATTTTAACTTTAATATTTCTATGCTCTTCACTGTAGGTGGATTCAGAATGTGTCAGCGGGAAAGCTGAAATCTGTCAGAACGCCACTGCTGACTCCCTGTCGTGCACATTTCTGTTCTCCTCCACAAATTCTCCTCTGAGCCCCTGTTTCAGAGTGGTAACTACTGTACTCTGTTCCCTCTCACTCCATGACATGTGCTAACTATTACAAGCCAGTGTGTATAAAGATCCCTTTGATTAGATTGATCAAAAGACGTCCACTCCTTGGGGGAAGTGAGGAAATGAAAAAGAGAATGAAAGAATGCAATAGTAAACAACACAATGAACTTCAGATGAAGAATTCTCTGTCACACTGTTTTTATTTTTATATTGCATTTATGAGTGGTCATTTTTTCGGATGAAAGCGTTTTCTGTCTTTTTTAGGTGGACCCTGTGCAGTTTACGAGGAAGTGTGAAAGACTGGAGTGTGTATGTGATAAGTGTGCAGATGTTTCCAGACCAGCCTTTTGCGCACTGGCCTCTGCCTATATCCATCTATGCCATAGAAACTATGTTCCATTGGAGCTGCCAGTGCAGTGCGGTCAGTATTTCTGCAAACGGAGTGAAATTTATAACCGTATTTTAAATAGATAACCACTATGGTTGCATGATTAGGGAAAAAAATAACAATAATACAATTTTAAAAAAATCACATTGTGATAAATCTGACAAATATTGTTGTGTTAATTTGATCTACAACATGGCAAGCATTTAACATATCATAGTGCTGTTGCCTGGAAATCTGAAAACAAAAAAAAGCACCATAAAATTGCAATGAAACAGCAAGTCTCATGTTAAACAGAGTGTGCAAAATTGATTTTGTGAATTATAAAGTTATGTAATATTTTTCCCACATCCTTTTGTATATCAGTAGTTACTCTTCACACTTTAATCTTCTTTAAAACAAAAACTTAGCTGAAAAGGTCTGACCCAAAACTGAACTGAATGAAAAAGTTTTCAGTTTTTGTTGCATTCATATTTTGTTTGGACTCCACTAAGTTCACGTTTCTTTCACACTGTGTTTAAATTTAGTTCTATTGAATAATACATTACAACATAATACAATTGCCATTATATTAAAAAATGTCCTCCCTTCTAAGCTTTATAATAGCAGTAAATGGCTAGTGAGATTATGAAGCAAAATAAAGTGCATCCATCCATCATAAAAAGTACTTCACATGGCTCAAGGAGGTTAAAGGAGAAGTCCACTTCCAGAACAAAAATTTACAGATAATGTACTCACTGCCTTGTCATCCAAGAAGTTCATGTCATTCTTTCTTCAGTCGTGAAGAAATTATGTTTTTTGAAGAAAACATTTTAGGATTTTTCTCCAGATAATGGACTGCTATGGTGCCCCGAGTTTGAACTTCCAAAATGTAGTTTAAATGTGGCTTTAAACAATCTCAAAAGTGATTGTAAATGATCCCAGCCAAGGAATAAGGGTCTTATCTAACAAAACGATCGGTTATTTTCAAAAAAATAATTTAATATACTTTTTATATACTTTTTAACGTCAATTGCTTGTCCTGTCTTACTCTGCCTGAACTGTTTTAATTTTTCGGTTCATGACAGTTAGGCTATGTTAAAAAACTCCCATCTCATGTTTTCCCTCAACTTCAAAATCATCCTATATCGCTGTTTTACCTTTTTTGTTAAGGGTGTTTGATCTTCTTTGCATGTTTACTTTGCAAAGACTGGGTTGGCACTTCTGCAGCGATGTAGGATGATTTTGAGATGATTTTTGAAGTTGAGGGAGAAAATACAATGGGAGTTTTTCAACATACCCTAACTGTCTTGAACCAGAATACACGGAGTGCAGGCAGAGCAGGACAAGACGAGCGTTGGAGATTAAGCATTTAAATTGTGTTTTTTAAATGAAAATAACCAATCGTTTCGCTAGATAAGACCCTTCTTCCTAGGCTGGGATCGGTTAAAACCACATTTGGGATTGTTTGAAGCATTTAAACATTTAAAGCATTTAAGCATTTAAACTGCATTTTGGAAGTTCAAACTCGGAGCACCATAGCAGTCCATTATATGAAGAAAAATCCTGAAATGTTTTTTCTCAAAAAACATAATTTCTTTACGACTAAAGAAAGGAAGACACAAACACCTTGGATGACAAGGGGGTGAGTACATTATCTGTAAATTATTGTTCTGGAAGTGGACTTCTCCTTTAATAAAGGCCTTCTGAAGCGAATCGATGCATTTCTGTAAAAAAAACGTCTACATTTAAAACTTTATAAACCAAAATCTCTACTGACGTACTGCATCCCAGTTCATGCCCATATTCCAGTGGATGATGTAGGCGTAGCATAAGCTCTGGTGAGAATATTCTAGTCTTGTGAGAATGTCTTGGTTACATATGTAACCCTCGTTCCCTGAAGGAGGGAATGGAGACATTACGTTGACATTGATGTTTCCCTTGGGGGCCTTAATCACCTCTAAGTAATAAAAAAACACGGCAATAAGACATTGGCAAGTGGCATTTGCATGCCCAACTACCATCAGGCATCCACTCATTCAGGTTTGTGCTAAGGAGCCGAGACAGCATCCCAGCCATTCAGCGGTGGGGTTCAGGACAGTGGCATGAGAGACGTAACATATCCATTCCCTCCTTCAGGAACTGAGAGTTACATATGTACCTGAGACATTCCCTTTCAGTCAGTCACATTGAACGGAAAGTGCCACAGCCACTGAACTGTATTACAAGATCTGGTGATGCAGATGTAGGCAGGTACCATGTGTGCCAAGTAACAGCTGACATCCAACATTAAAACCTACCCAGTGCCCCGTTGTGAGCCAGAGGACATTTCATCCGGTTGGGGTCACAAAAAGCAGAACTCAACTTAACGCAGAGATTATAGAACCTCACAAAGGTGTTAGGTGTTGCCAAGCCTGCAGCTCTGCAGATGTCAGCTATAGAGGTGCCATGCGCCAATGCCCAAGAGGAAGCAATGTTTAGAGTTGACTCAGCTCTAACTCCTGGGGGCTAGGCTCGTCTTGTGTTTGGTATGTCAAGACGATGGCATCCACTAGCCAGTAAGCCAACTTCTGCTTGGAGACAGCCTTCCCCTTCTGTTGGCCTCCAAAGCAAACAAAGAGCTGTTCCGACCTTCTGAAGCTCTGTGTACGCTGCACGTAAATGTAAAGACTGCAAACAGGGCACAGCAACTCAAGGGCAGGGCTTGAATTCAAGGCATGCTTCACTGACTCAGAATGTCTGCAGATCCCCCACCCTCTTGATTAAAGTGAGGAGTCAGGAGTGCTGTCTTTAGAGACAGGAACTTTCGCTCAACTGACTCCACTGGCTCAAAAGGAGGTCTTTTTGGAGTCCAGCGGAGAGATCCCAAGATGGACACGGGTGCCAAATTGTGTCCTGCCCCTGAGAAAGAAGGTCCTTTCTTAAGGGGATTCTCCAGGGAGGGGCTGTCGCAAGGACGCTCTCTGGGGGAAAAGCATACTTGCGTAGAGCATCCCCGAATCGACTCCATATCAGCTGGACCACCTTGGAATGGAGTCTCCATTCTGCAGGGAACATAAACCCCAGAATATAAACGGCATGCAGCAATTCAAACCATGTTTGACTCTGAAGGAGGACATGGCAGACGAGTTGCGACGGGCGACGGGAGTGTAACCCTTTGATTGTTGATGTACACTACAGTCACAGTGTTTTCTATGCAGACAGGTACAAGCTTGCCCTGAAACAAGATCCAACCAGGGTCTGAAAGTCTGATGAAAGCAATGGGGATGAACGCGAACTGCACAATGGCACCATGCCCATCTTGGGACTCTGCCATGTAGCCAGTGCTGAAGCAGTCTCATATGCATCAATCCAAGCAGCGTCACTGCAGCTGTGGATGCCATATGCCCCAGGAGCCTCTGAAAGTGGAACCACTCTTTTTTCCTTGAATGTGTTCAGGCAGTTCAGCACTGACTGTGCATGCTTATTCGTGAACCGAGCCAACATGCTTATCTAGTCCAACTGTATCCCGAGAAAAGAGATGACCTGCACAGTGGAGAGCTTGCTCTTTTTCCAGTTGACCTGAAGCCCCAACTGACTTGTCCCTGTGTTCGCACAACAGATGAGCCAATAATGAGGATACGGATGCCCAGTTCCCTTAGTGGTACACAGGGACAGTCCGAAGGGGAGGACTTTGTATTTCCCATTCCCATTCCTTGAAAGCAAACTGAAGAAACAGTCTGTGTCAAGGCAAAATCAAGACATTGAAGTTTGCATCCTTCAGGATCATGGCTTCAAACCAAAGCTGACCTCATCTCGACTGCGTCCTTTGCCAGGAGGACCGCAATCTATGCCCGCAGGACTGAAGCAACTTTGGCTGCCACTGAGGTAAAGAGGACACCACTGAAGCTGGGACACCTGGCAAACTGAATCACACAGTCAAGTCGGATTGTCCGAATGAGCCAATGGAATAGGCTGGGAAGCACCAGCCATGCTCCCTGACTCCGTACTAGCGGCACCAAAGGGACAACTGACACACTCACAGAGGGGCAGTGAGGGAGAGCAATAGGACCCAACCCGGAAGGCAGCACGCCCTGACATGGGGGTGGGGTTGGTGAGTGTGGAGTAGCATGACTTTAGCTATGACTTTAGTCGCCTGTAGAGTGAAGTCAGTTGCCTACACCAAACCTGGCTTGGAACTACCCTCATGCAGCTCCTTTAGTGCTTTGGCCTAATGGACTTGCAGGATGGCAGGATGACTTGCAGACTCTGATTTTGCAGTCCTCCCAGAAGGAGAAAGCACGGCCCGAGTCCTCATCCTCTGAAGCGCTTGATCCTTTTGATGCTGCGATTGACATCTGATCCTCCTCCGGAGACCCAAATGAAATCGTAGGATCACCGCAAAATGCCCCAGCAATCTCTTTCGGGAGCTTGACGGCATGCATTATTGGACTTCAAAATCTCACCAGCCATTCACTGCCATTATAAAGCTTGGAAGAGCCACAACATTTTTTAAATATAACTCTGATTGTATTTGTCTAAAAGAAGAAAATCATATACACTTAGGATGCCTTAAGGATGAGTAAATCATGGGGTACTTGTCATTTTGGGGTGAACTATCGCTAACTATTATGTAATTACTTTTAAATTAAGCATTTCCTACAATGGACTTATTGTGTGCATACATGTTATTACTTATATTTACCTATGTTTGTATTTTTAATGGAAAATATCAACTTGTTATTACATTCATAAGTAATTTCTGTGGTTACATCTATAATTACACTATTGACCTCACCTCTACCCCTTAAACCTAACCAGAGCACCAAACCTGTCCCTAACCTTACCCATATCCCACTTAAATAGCAGCAATAGTGTTTTACAATTCAACATGAACACAATAGGTACATTGTACCTAACAATTCATTATTTTATTATTAAGTACATAGTATTTAAAGATGCCTAATATAGTGGGACCATTATTATTATTATTACATTATTATTTTTACTATATACATTTATGTTTGCAAATGAGAACCTGAAAGATTTGTTTCACTTCTAATTTCAACAAATGCACCACAGGCTCAAATCAAACCAAACACATGCTGAGACATTTGTGTGGTGTAAGCACATAGCGTGATGCTTGAACTGTTGAAAACATTGTGTCATAGATTATATTTGTCTTTTGCTGTTGAAAAATTCCACAAGGCCATATCTCAATTATTTGAAAAAAGAACATTATTTCTGTCATGACAACTCTTAGAGAGTTTAGCATGGTAGTATACATGGCAATTTTAATGTGTTTGCTCTTGATGGAATAGATCTGCTATGCAGCTGCTGCTGAAAAGCAAGTAACGAGACTTGCTACTGCAAGTATATCCACAGCCATGCTGTAGTGAACATGTAGGAAATACTGCTGCTGCTCATATAACATATATAAAATTACCTATCAAATTACTAGGTAGCAGATCTATACAGGTGGAACTGGGGATGGTGGAGGGTTTCTAAATTGTGCTACAGCTGCTACAGCAAGCACTGGCCAAGTATTTGAATGTTGAGCAGGAAGCTCATTGGCTGCTGATGCAACCAGAACCAATCAGCTGTTCCTTGTGAATAATGATATGATTATACCAGATTGAGTTAGAACCTATCGACCTGAGCTATCTAGAGTTTCATGACAGAACTTTCTATATAATAACAAAGTGAATTTATTTTTTACATTTTTACAAAAAGTATTTACAACACTAACAGCTCTTGTGCTTTAATTTCAGTGTAAGAGTGGTGTCCGGTTTACTGCAGTGATGCTGTGACTCCAGTGAAGACATGAAGCGTCATCTGACCTGTTTGAAAATGAACAGGGACATGTACAAAATCATTACTATTAGTATCTTTATTACTAATACTATTATTGATATTATTGCTATTATTATTATCTACTGTGATTAATAATAGACTAAAACTGAGTTTTTTAAATAAAAAATTGCTATATTTTTTGCAATATGCAGCATTTGACCATTGAGTCTTTTATTAGCGATAGAAAATAAATGTTCAAAATTCTAAATGTATTTGTAAAGTTAGAAATTGGTACACCAGTATAATTTAATCATTTTACTGTTTTTATTTAATCTTTTTAACATGTTACATATTAGATAACTGTGTTAATTCCTAGAGTAATAACAATAACTACGTTATGTCTAATTACAAGCAGCTCCACAAAGTTATTACACAAGTATATGTAGGTTATTACTATTATTTAGTATTTTTTGCTTTGACCTTTGAAGGTATATTTGCCACATTCATTTCAATATACAGAAAACAGTTTTTCTAAAAAAAATAAATTAATTAATTAATAATAAAAAAAAAATGTCAGCAGTTAAATAAAGATGAAACAGTTTGGACGCTACACTACTTCACTGTGTTGGATGTGGATTTCAAAAAGTTGATCTTAATGATCTGCCTATGAATAGAATAGAATAGAATAGAATAGAATAGAATAGAATAGAATTATAATGAATATCCTCCTCTGTAAGCTTAAATGTGCATTAGCTCTCTACATTGTACTTGATTCCCTGCCAATAAAAGCTTCATAGATCTTTCTGCATTAAAGTGATGGTATCCAACCACATAAGTAAGTTATATCTCCATACAGACAGCATGTGGGAGAGGTTTGGATTGTATTCTCCCATTACTCCCTGAAGCAGGATGCATGACAGGTTTTCCAGACATGAAGGATGGCAGAAATGTTCATTTTACTTACTGAGGGATGATCTTGTTTGGATCATGTAAGATCAGATCCTTGACAAATCACTATAAAAACTCAAATGCACATTTTTGCAGAAGAACACCATAATAGATATTTATGGTCCTCAAGACGACAGATCTGTGGACTAGTTCTGTCAAGCTGCGGATAATTTATGTGAAAGTTTATTTTTAAATATTGCGTAGTTTGTAAAAGTCTCAGTGATGGGTGGTTGTAAATATTCACAATAAAAGTGCACTTATTTAACTAGAGTTCATAAAAAGTTTATGGAACACTGATAGATGGCAAAGTGAAGAAACATTTTACGGTACCTTCCTCCCTTTCTTTGTTGATGTCATAACAGGCCACTCTCCAAGCCTTTAAAAAACAAAACTAAACAAGAAAAACTTTAACACTCTAGTTTAGGGATCAGTTCTCACTGTGATGTTTATTAGCATGCATATTACTAGCATATTGGCTGATTATTAGTACTTATAAAGCGCATATTAATGCCTTATTCTGCATGACCATATTTTAGCTCTCTTAACCCTGCCCTATACCTAAACTTAACAACTTATCAATCTCACTAACTGTTAATAAGCAGCAGATTCATTTTTTTTTTTAATAAGACACAAGTTAAAGAGACCTTTACCTGCAATCTAGAAGAGTCTCTGTTCACCATGACGTCAGCTTTCGTGTGGGATTACATGGATGGAGTAGCTCAGACAGATAGCTCAGAACAGTATACTTAAAGGGGACATAAAATTCCCCATTTTTCACAAGTTGGTATGAATCTTTAGGGTCTTAATCAAATGTCTAAAGTATTGCTAAATGCTTTGTTTAAAATTCCTCAATGGTAGTGTAAAACAGCACACTTTTCACCTTGTCAAAAACAGCTCTGTTCATAGTGACCCATTTTGGTGCATGTCTCTTTAAATGATAATGAGCTACTGCTCATTCCGCCCCTGTCTTCCATTTTTTTTTTTTTTTTTTTTTTTTTTGTGTACAGTATTTGATGGTGGATTACCATTAAAAAAACACATTAAAAAGTATGACTTAGTGCCCAGTGCCCACTGCATAACAAAACTAGCCCAATGGACAATTAAAAATAACCCAAATCCAAATGCAATTCCCATATCTAAAGCACTTTTTTTTTTTACAGTAACCAATATATCATAGTGATCATTAACACAGCTCAAGGGCTCCTTACCATTGTCTCTCCTTCACAAAACTTAAGATCTACCACAGTTTTATTATTGGTAGAATATAAAATATTTCAGTACAAGCATTTCAGTTGAATATACTTGTCAAATATGCACTGTCAAACCAGTCTAAAATCCCAATTCTGCAGGAAATCCATGGACTTGGCAACCCTGCTACTGGCTGAGGGTCTGTCAGCAATTGTGAGCAGAGAAATATGACATAGTACTACTCAGAAAATTAAACCGGCTTGAAAATTAAGACTGTTTGGGTTTTTTGGGGAGTAAAAAAGAAGTGAATGGATTTTTATCTTTGTAGGGTGGCTGTGTCCACATGCTGCTAAGACACATTTATATGCAAACACTATGTAAATGTGAATTTTGCATCCTCTGTCCTATTTAAAGTATATAATATATAAATGGCCAAATAAATGTTCACTTAAAGAAGTATACTTCAGGTATAAAAACTATTAAACTCTTAGTTTACTTAGAGCAGGGATGGCAACTAGCGTGGACATAATTTTCTTCTGTTACACTTAAAATCACACTTAAACTAAAACTGAGCCAATTTAGTCTCAATAAGTAAATACTAGGATACAGCGGGGCTAAAGGCGCCTTTGATATTATTTTCCTCTAAACCACTAGATGGCAGAAAAACGTGGCATAGCACTTTTCAAAACATCTGCTTTTCAAGATACACATGCAAATTTGCCTGATCTTTGACGCAATCGCATGCAGCAGCGCGGAATTCGATTCTGTGCTTGCTTGATCTAATATTTGGTATTCTCATTTGCTACATTTAAGTAGCAAATGAGAATCGCTAAAATTTTTGAATATATCTTGAGACAAAGGTCTTCTTGATGCTTTTCAGTTTTAAGATAATTAAAGCAGCAGTTTTTAAATATGGGCAAATGAGGGAAAAACCAACACAAATAGACCAGGGATGTGACAGTAACAAAAAATAATTATTTTATTTATCAAAATAAGCAGAAAATTGTACCAACTTTGCTAGAGTGATTATTTTGAACAAGTAGTAATTTAATTTAAAATTTTAGCTTTACCCTGTGTGTGGGGTAAAAGGCCCCACTTACCACCTCATATATTTATAAAATTTCTCATATCTGACGTTTCACTGTACATTCTCAGAACGCAAACGTCCTAAGCATGTAAACAGTTATTTGTTTAATGTCGGGAATTCCCTCTGCTTATTAAAAAGTTACTTTCATATACGTTACAGTAGCGAACATCAGATGAACATGAAAAACGTCGGACGTTCACCATGTTTACAAATGACACAATGCATATTCTGAAATCTGAATAAAGATGTATGCTTTGTAGACATAATTTGCCTTGTACAGTTAATCATTGTTTATGCTGTTTTGTTACAGTGTTTTATTCGTACAGGCTTAATGAACGTTTCAACAACGATTTTGTTAACATAATTTTGAAGCAGGTAATGATTTAAACAATTGTTAATTCAGCCAACATAACATTCATGTTGAGATAAATGTTAATAATAAACGCTAATAATGCAAAAATGTTAAATATAACATACTGAATATAGAAATATCAAATTATTTAAATAACTAAACTAAAATGAAAATGAAACTTTAAAAATGAAACAAACTGTCAGCTGATGGCAGTAGGTCACTGATTTTATCACTAAATCATTCATTCAGGAATGAAGCAAGTGACTCTCTATACAAATGGGTAATTGAATCAATGACTCAGATTCGTTTAAAAACGCACGTTCATTCATAAACAAAACACAGCTGTGTTTGAAATAAAGATGTGTCTCAGCTGTGACTTTCAGACTATTTTTATTGACTGAAATTGAGCAAAACCAGAAAGTGTTATAGTCAGATATTGTAATTTAAGGCACTTAATATAATAGAATTTGCGCAATCTTTAATTAGGGACATTAAAATATACACATCATAACTTGGACTAATTACATATGGTACGCAGTGTTGGGCCAAGTTACTTTTAAAAGTAATGCATTACAATTTTGCGTTACTCCCTGAAAAAGTAACTTAGTTACTTTTTATGGAAAGTAATGTGTTATGTTACTTTTGCGTTACTTTTTAAAGTTGGGCAGGGCTTGCTTCATTGTTTTTAATATAAAACAATTCTAATGTAAAAGCCCTTTTACACCAAAAGTGAAATGAATTCACCTCAGGCTGAAAGAAAAGTACATTTATGCAGGAGATCACTCTTCAGCTATAAAAAAAAAAATGAAGAACAAATGTTAATTTATCTGAAGTAATTTTTGCTTATTATTATGGTTGAATTGCATCATGGAAGGTCAGCACCAAAGACACTGGTTAATAAAATGGGATTAAATACATAAAGGATATTTGTTTTATTTGACGTATTTAATCATTGCAGGGTTGTGTCATATTCTGAGTTTGCATTTTACTGTTTTTATTAATTTTGAGGAACACTGAATCTGTTTTTTGTGAGTGAGATGAATTAATGCATGTTCACATTTAGTCTAGAATACAGAAACATCATGTTTACTCCCAATTTCCGGACAGGAGACTTGTCAATCAATAAATAGGAAAAAAAGTAACTGGCGTTACTTATTTGAAAAAGTAACCCCAATATTTTCTTAGAAATTCAAAAGTAATGCGTTACTTTATTAGTTACTTGAAAAAGTAATATTATTACATAACTTGCGTTACTTGTAATGCGTTACCCCCAACACTGATGGTACAGATTTAAAGACATCAAGCTTTATTTCCAAGATTTGAATTTTAATACAACATAGAATATAGTAACAGAGGCTTGTATTGTATTATTTATTGTATATTCGAATCAATTTCAGATACTAGTACCAGATGTGTGTTCATGATTAATATTTCCTGCATAATTTTACGTAAAGAAATATACATTTTGTGTTGGATCAGTTACCTGTGTCGGCAAGTGCGCAGCTGACACACCCACCTGAACGATTTCAAAACATCGGTTATCCAGATCAAAAAGAAGATAAACACTGCAGATAACATTTTAAGTAAAAATTAATCTACATACACATATCCTGAAAACTAGTCCTGTGTGACTGATAGGCTTGGTGCTCTCTGCTGGTAGGGAATAGTAAGATGGCGGATCGAACACTTCCGGTGGCTTCACTGCCTAACGGCACTTTAGAATGCAATGAGCGATCCAGTCATTATATATAGATCAGTGATTGATACTTACAAGTATACTACTAGTAAATTGATATTTACTAGAAGTATACTTGTATACAACTATGCTTTCTTACACCGTAAAATATACAACATAAAACATAAACAAACTTGAAGTATACTTATATTGTGAGTTCTTATTCCTGTTGCTACAACAAAAACTGCATTTCTTAAAATGTTGCTCGAATGTCATCCATTACAATCTTTCTCACCCTCTTGCCATCCAAGATGTAGAGTTTCTTCATTGAAACAGTTATGGAGAAATATAGCATTACTAAATGGGTGCCATCAGAATGAGAGTCCAAACAACTGATAAAAACATCACAGTAATCCACAGTCTATTAAATAATGTCTTGTGAAGTAAAAAGCTGCAAGCAAATCTATCATTAAAGAAAAAACCATTGCTTCTGGCCAAAATACAAGTCTATAATCCATAATAACGGTTCCTCCACATCAAAATCCACCCACATATTTGTTTAGAACTGTTTTAACTTGTAAACAGTGCTTGATCTGTGCATATTTGTCTCCAGATTTAGACAAGATGACTTTTTCACTGGAGAAAGCAATTTTATGGATGAAAGAGTTTTAGTTAAAAGCAACGGTCTGGAGTTTTTGTTTGTTTGTTTGTTTGTTTTTTTTTTTTTAATTAATGATGGATTTATTTGTTACAAACACACAGCTTGTGGATTACTCACATTGCTTGTGAATTATTGTGATGTTTTTATCAGCTGTTTGGACTCTCAATCTGACGGGACACCCATTCACTGCAAAAGATACATTGATGAAACAAACTTCAAGAAATATTATACAAAGTAAAGTTCCCATGTTGCAGTTCTAAATATTTTTATTACAAATAAATTGTAGACACGACACTGAACATGTTTTTAATATTTTTTTTCTAATAATATTCAGTCAATATGACCTGACAGTGAATAGAAATATATAATGATGACAACTTTTCTCAAAGAAGCTTTTCATCCACAATAGCATCTGCTTGACCACCACATATACTTTTGTGTGTGTGTGTGTGTGTGTAGAAATCAGAAACATGACAGTGGAATCATCACAGCAGAAACTAGCATCTTAAAACTTATTATTAAAAGATCACAGTATAAGGATAACATTAGATTCACATTTACTGCACCTAAAATGACTTAAATATTATTTAAAGCTTTTTAGGCACTGTTGCATTGATTCTGTACAAGTTAAACAGTATATGCCCCTTGCTTAACAAGGGTTGAAAAATACTGAGAATAATAACAAAAATCAAACTTTGCCAGAATGAATTCTACAAGAGTTAACTATAAGAACATCTCCAGTCGGCAAATGACTCACAATAGTGTCATGGTGCAAAAAGAGAGCGAATAACTTGAGTCATATGGACGTTAAACATTCACTGTACAGTTAGTTAATGTCATATAGTAATGTCTATAGTGTGCTACATAGCAGTATTAGAGTGTGTAAAAGCACTGCCGGTGCACAGCTGCATGTGTGATACATAACAGTGGTGCATCTGAAGGTCTGAAAGAAAAAAAAAAAAGCTAGTAACACTTTACAATAAGGTCCCATTAGTTATAGTTAGAATTAATGCATTAATTAACATGAACTAATAATAAGCAAATAAGCAATCTTTGTTAACAAAAAATGCAATTTTTTGTTAGTTCCGGTACATTAAATAATATTTAACAGATAACAACTTTTTGATTTGAATAAGTTATTAGTAAATGCTGAAATTAACATTAAGGCTAATAAATGATTTAGTAGTATTTTTCATTGTTAGTTAACTAATGTAGCTAACAAATGAAACCTTTCATAGTTAGCAATAAATTGACTAAAATACATTTACTTCATGCTAAGTATACTGCAAATACATTCACTTATAATGTACTTAATAAAAATACTTTTAGTATACTAAACTGGTATATTTAAAGTCTAAGGTAATTTTGTACTTAATACGCTTGAAGTAGTGCTGAAGCCCAACTAAAGATATACTTAAGTGTGTTTGATTGTGCTAAAGTGAAACTGTTGCAAGTATACTTTAGGTAAACTTTAAATATTTTGCATTTAAAGACCGATATTATTTAAAGATCATGTCAGTAGTGACATATTTTAGGCTTAATATGAAGAAACGTGCATTGTGCACAAGTAGTACTCCAAAATAAAGTTTAATTAGAATTTTTATATCAGTAAGTCTCAAACAATATGTCAGTAACTTGAACTATACTTAGTATGAAATGTATGTATGTAAATGTATTTTAAATTGATTACTTTTTTACTAGGGTTATTGTAAAGAGTAACCATAATTCTTTATTTTGTTAAAGGAATATTCCAGATTCAACAGCATTTGTAAAGTTGATTACCACAACTCATTTTCTTCAAAAAACTAACATTATGACTTACAACGGAGCCAGTTGGTTGTGTGTTTACATGATTTCAATCTATATAAAAGGAAAATCACATACTAGCCTTTTATCAGACTACTCTAAACAACTCTAAAACTTTAATTGACTATAAAAATCCTTTAAACAGCTTCACAGCTCCAATAATACAAACATTTTTAATGGAAAAATAATAAAAGAGCTTTGTTTTTGCACTGTAGCACCTCAAATTAACCCTTAATTTCTGCTTGTTTTAACAAAAGCAAGCAATCAGTCAAACTAACTTCTGTGGTTATCAACAATATGCCAGTTGTATGGAATATTCTTTAACTGACCTCTTTTGGCACAAATGAATCTTGATAGAAGCAAGTCAAATTAGTTTTGTATGGCGAACTATTGCAAGCTGGGAATGAGATACCATCAAAGTTCAAGAAATATTTATAAGTTAACCAATAAACGACTTTGTTTTTTGTACGCTAAACAACGTTTGATGTCCAATGTGTGGTGCTAAAGTAAAAGCAGCTGAGAAGCACCGGTACACGTGCGCGTTTGGGGCGATTAGGTCTTCTTGGGGCAGAGGTGTCCGAGTCTCCAGCAGTGACAGATCGTGTTGAAGAGCCTGCAGTGGCAGGAAGCACATGGGTCACAGCAGGGAGTGAGCGAGGAGCAGCTCTCCATCAGACCGGCGCAGCGCCGCGCTGGAGTCTGGGCTGGAGAAACGGCCTCAGGCCTGGGCTTAGGTCTCTGGAGGACACATAGTTTCATGAGAAACGAATAAACAGAGTAAAGAACAACTAATACATTTCTATTTACTCAAGGTTTCTAATGTAAAAAGGATTAACTTGATTTCCAAGAAGGAATATTGTATTCTTGCTCTTGCAAAACGACAGATGTGCATGAGTCTGCTTGAACAATGTTGGGTTTGTTGCATTAGCGTCCACTTTTAAAGAGACGGTGTGATGTGTGGAACGTACCACCACGTGATGTCTCTGCTGAGACAGATAGCGAGTCCTGGCAAAGAGTCTCTTTGGCTTCTCCTGATTCCACACTCCTGTTGGGACGCACAGATGCACTCAATTAGGACCGTAACATTTTTACATGTTTTTTTAGGGAGTTCACATTTTATCATCCCACCCAGGTGGCACATGAAACAAACAGTGGTGTTTTTTTCCTGTCGGCCTTTTCACATGAGACGCCTGCTGCAAATAATGAGCCTTTCACTGGAGCTGTGGAGTGCAGGCTACTGAATAGTGAGACTGTGCGTGGAAAAATGCTAAGAAATCGGTTTTCTTTTAAGCCTCATAGTGACGCTGACTGTAGCTGCAAATCCCAGAGAAGAAAAGAAGGCTTTGTGTTCTTTAAGCATGTTTATACTGGCCTGATTACAGCATGTGTGAAAAGCAACACGTCGTCAGGTGGCATAGTGAATGATCTAACGTCATGTGATTAGTAGTAAACGATGAAATGCCATAAATCACTAAACGTCTTTATATGGCAGTGAATTCGGACCAAACAGGTGTTTTATCAAGGGGAACACATGCACACATTTGAACATTGCTAACCACAGCAGAAAATTATTACAAAAATGCAATAGAAAGGATACAAAATAAAAAGCTCAAGTTAAGGAAATCACAAGTAAAATCTTTCTTCATTTCATTACAAATGTAGTGGATACAAATAATATGTAATATGTCTTTTCTTATACTCATTGAATCAACTATACACATTACATAGCAGTAACTGTCATGCTAGAAAAAAATTACATGCTGATGATTAAATGATTATATTTCTATTATTATTTTATCAATAATATAAAATAATGTGGATACATATATCTATATACATTATAATATATACAGTAATTGTAACAGTAACTATTACATTAAACTGAACATTAAATGACTTAAATGATTTTATTAAAAATTAGTTTTTATAATTCAGTATGTGGATAGAGACAAGTATATACATTATAGTATTTACAGTACCTGCAACAATAATTATCATTATTGTAAAATGAATATTAAATTGTGGTTATAGAGTATATATAGATGTATATAATTGTCTGTATCTATATATTATTATATTATAAAAAGTAATCATATTTTGATTCAAATATACTATTTTTCTTTAATATTTTGTTTTCTTTAATAGATAGATAGATAGATAGATAGAGTCATATTATGTACAGTAACTAACATTAACATTAAATGTTGGTTTTAGGCTGATGATTAAATTACTATATTTTAATTAAAATGTATTATTTAATATAGGCTAATTTTATATATTAATTAGAATTTGATATTATGATTTAAATAATATAATAATACGTGGATACATATAATTATATACGTTACAAACAATCACCATAATTACAGTAAATATTAAATGTTCGTTTTAGGCTACCGGTTCAATTATTGTATTAGTTTTAATTAAAATATAGTTTTTTTTAAATAATTTATTATGATTATATAAATAATTAAAATGTTATATTATTTTTATAATATAATAATATATGAATACATGCAAAATTTACATTTTTTATAAACTGTAACTATCATTATGTCATTAAATATTAAATACCGGCTACTATGCTTAAATTACTATATTTATATTCAGTTCAATTAAAATATAATATGTTACCTGTTGTTATGGCAGAGCTGTGATGCGCCACATCGTTTTCGTGCTTTTTGCGCGCATCTATCCTGTTCGCCTCGCATGTGATGGACTGAACAACTGTGAAGAACAAGCAGATAAAGAGCACAAATCCTTTCATCATTGCCGTCGTCATTTGCCGATCGAATGGACGTCTTTAGGTGTGTCGGGTTCGCGTTAGACTGTCCTCCTAGAAATCACTCAACAAGTAAGATCCGTGCTGAAGCCCATTCGCAGCGTTTATAAAGCCAAAACTCATCCACGCCCACTCCGGTACGAGCACTCCTCATTCAACACTCGGCCAAAGTCTGTCTGTGCATTTCACTCATCTATCACAGCGCCACAAACATGATGTGTTGCCAATCATTCACAGGGAAACTCAACGAAAATCACTGCAGTACGTTAAAAATGAATTCAGAAAACGATACCACAATACAGTATGTAAGCTTGCACTGACAGTCTATGTCTAATGAAGCCATCAAGTGCTTTTCTAACCATAAACTTGATTAGTTTACTATAAGATGTTTTGACAGTAAAGATGTCTGCTCTCCTGCTCAATCAGTCTCAGTGGAGATTGTTTGTGTGCGGTTTTAAAAGTCATTTCACAGATGCGCAATTGGACTGGACTCTGGATTTGACAGGGCCACGCCAGGACACTGAACATTTGAAACCTTAAGATTGCTGTGCGTTTGGGTCACTGTCCTGGAAGTGGTTGTAGGGATCACAGCATGTTGTCCTCCAGCATTTTTCTGTAGCTCTGGTCTTTTTTCCCTTCATGAGTTTTCCAGTCGCTGTTGTTAAAGCATCCTCAAATGATGCTTGATGCTGCCATCAGCTGATGCACCAATAACACAAAACAGGAATTTAACAAGTGGATTCAGAGTTTCCACAGTTTTTTTTTTTTTTCATAATACTCATACAAGTGTCTTTGGTGCTATATTCTGGAATTTTGTATCAAATTGGCTTAGAATGTTTGATTAGATCATAGTCAGATACTTAACGTGACCTATGAGAAGATAACTAGTTACTCAAGGAGTAGTTGTAGTTGCATCGGGGTGGATAGATATTACTGCATTGAAAAATGCATTTACTTTTTTTTACCAGAGGAAAACAATATTGCTACATTGCTCTTTCATACCTTAAGAGGTCATATGTGCCTATATATACATTTTGGTTGTAGACACAGCTGCATCATATTTTCCAGTCAGTACCAGTTCCAGCTGACCCCAAACAATCCCATTTATAACTACAATATTATATAACTGCACCTGATAAATCAAATTTAATGCTAAATAAATCTCTGTTCCAACATTTTAATACAACCTGTTTAGAATTATGGGTACTGTGCACCAATTCATAATATGATATTTCAACACTTTGACAGCAAGCTATCTGAAAGTGATTTACTTTACAGGTTGCTGGTTTCAGCTAAATCTTTCATAAATAAATTCACTGCAGCGCATTGTTTCTGGGAAATGTTTATTTAGCAGGTGCTAGGAACTATTAATTTTGACCCAGTCATTCAGTCCGTCATTTGTTGACTAATGAATTAAAAAGCTGCATGTTTGTAATAAATTGACCATAAAGCTTCTTCTGGCTAAAACATGAGTCCTCTATTCATGATAAAGATTTTCTCGTCTTAATCAGAAAACAAAAATCTATAGATAAGAACGATTTGTTGGTTGAATTTTGATGTGAGAGGACAATAAGAGATGGACTTTTCCACTGGAGGAAGCAGTATTATGGTAAAGTAAAGCTTTTCTCTTCACAAGATGTTAATTGATGGACTGGCCATTCTGAGTTCTTATTAGTCTATTTGCAACCACTATAAACCTGGTTACATAAGGTTAAAATGCAATTCTCTACAGCATGTTGGCAAGGAAATGCATTTTGCGTTGAAATACAGCATAATTACATCTAAAGATAATGGTCTGAGCGATAAGTGGAGTTCATTTGACTGTAGTCATGTAAATCTCTCATGTACTCCTTGTGTGTTTTATGTGGGTGTATAATAGTGGCTGGAATCTATTAAGATGTGTCAGCTTCACCTGTAGGCGAAAAACATAAAATGGGATCCAAAAGTCTGATACATCAAAAACCTTTTTTCATTTAATTGTGGGGGATAAAAGTTTCAGGATTTTGAAAAATTTAAAACAATGAAGTGTTATGTAGAACAAGACATGTTTAAAGTTCAGCAGGATTTCTAGGTCTCTAATTAAATTAAGTGTGGAGCCTTCTAAATTGATGCTGGATAACATGATCATCAGGTTTCGCACAAACTTGTGGAATTCATGACAGCTCAGATTGTTGTTAAATCAATAGGTTGACAATGCCACACTCTGCATTTCCCAAGATGAATTAACACGTTCTGGTTGTAATTTATTTTATTTCTCCGCTCCATCCATCAACCCAGTATCAACATATCCTCTACCATGTGTAGATACTCATCTCATCCCAGAGGTTTCAGGAATCCCTTGTGTGATACGGTCTTGAGTAATCCCTGAAATCTTGCAGTTTTCATGCCTGATAAAATGCAAGTGAATGCAAGTGCCTGCCCGGACTCTGATCGTTGGTTTTTCAGAAAACCACCAGTGTCACATCGCTGCCAAGCTGTCGCTCAACCGTCTTCTCTCCATAGGTTACACCTCCTTCGCTCCATAGGTTACACCTCCTCCTTGTGCCGTTGTTAATGTATTTCCTATTTATAAAAGGAATTTGGTTTCCTCTGTACTTGTCTGCCTCAAAATGCCTCAGTGTTTAAGACTATACTTTCACATGCACATATGTGCTGACAAGCCTTTAATGGTTTCCTTATGTTACAGAAATGTGTTTGGAGCAAGAACTTTAACTTATAAACATCTCTTATTTCACACATGTACTATGTGCAAGTGTTAATGATGCTGTACAGCAATATACTGCAGCTTCTTATTTTACCATTTTGGTGGTATTTTGGACTAATAAAAGGGATTAATAAGAAGCCTCAAATTACATTTTTGTAAACTTCTCATCTTCAGATCTTTAGATCTTATTCTGGTTGTGGCATATTTAATTTCTGACAAGAGTGAATTCGAGGCTGTGAGGGATAGAAGTGCAGTGGATTCAAGGGACTGTACTGTTGTTTAACAACATACAGACTGTTCAGCTGACAAAAGTCTTTATGAAAATAGTTTGAGTAGACAAAAGTCTCAAAACAACGGCAGAGGGTGAAAACAACTCTCCATTGGCTAGGATGATTGCCAAATCATTTTGTCCCAACTACAACCATAGGATAATCTACAAAAACAAATAGCAAACAGCAGCTGGGGTGAAGTGCATGGCAAGGTTGGTTCAAAACAGGTCTCTGGGGGCAGGGCAAAACTAGAAAAAAGCCTTTCATCAATGAGAATCAAAGAAAAGCCAGTCTGAGGTTTGCAAAAGACCATAACAATTGGACCATCTCTGATTAGTCTAATTTTCAGCTTTGCACAATACTTGGTTGCCTAATGATTAGGATGGAGACCTGGAGAGGCCTCTGTGGCTTCCGGCTTTGCTACTGTTCGGACGCTTTTGCTTACTGCTTCCTGCTTTGCTCTCTGTTTATGTACTTTTCTCAGATTTTTCTAAGATTTTAACCTCAGCAGATCAGCACAGTGCTTAAACAACACATTTTTGGCACAAACACTGATCTGAAAACTTTTTGTAACTGGAATAATACTACAATAAAGGAGACTCTTTGCCTCCCTTTGCCAGCAGTTTTCATTCCGGAGATGAGAAAACACAGCTGCCTACTTTCAACAGATGAGAGAAATAATGTCTCTTCTGGAATTGCTGCACGAACTGCCACAGACTTCTACAAAGGATTGTGGTTAGACCATAATCACGGACCCCCTCAGCATACAGCTGGTGAGTCACATAAATCTAGCGAATCTCTACATCGCTAACATCGCTACAAGTGCTCAGGGAAGATCAGACATTGGCACTCAGCTCGGAGCATGGCCGAGCCCAGGACTCTGATAGTGGGTGACTCCATTTTTAGAAATATCAGTAGCAGAACTACAACTACATGCTGCTTTCCTCAAGCAACCATCTCTGACGTGAATAAGGAGCTTTGGAACATTCTAATGAAGCATAAGACTGCAAATTAAATCATCATCCATGTGGGAAAGAATGATATTCGGTAAGACCACTCAGAACTTCTAAAGAAGGATTTCAGTGAACTCATTGAAACACTTAGAAGACTTGAAGTTAAGTGGTTCATCAGTGGACCACTAACATGCTTTCACGGTTGCTTGGGCTGAATACCTGGCTACACATGCAGTCTAAAAGGAGTCAACTTCATTGACAACTTCAATCTTTTCTGGGGCCATAGACAACTGTTTAAACTGGATGGCCTCCACCCAAACAAACTTGGTGCAAGAGTGCTAAAGGACAACATCTATTTTTCACACTGTCATCCTTCATTAGAGTGTGCCAGTCCACCCAACACACCTGGATAAAGTATAAGTGACGACAGGACTTCAAATCAGCTTCAGAGTCGTCATGTGGTCGACACATCCCACAAGGACACTGCCAACATCACACAGCCACAACAAGCATTGCTTATGGACAATATCCCGGCTGAGCCCTGCCCACAGAGCTCATCACAGATAGACTGCGACGTACTACAACAGCCCCAAGACTCAGCGCCAAAGGACGACTTTCTGGTACACAGGCAGAGAAGCCAGGACAATATATTTCAGCCACTGGAAACACCAGAGCCAGAGCCCGCTCACCAGACACACTATCCCTCTCTCCAGCACTATCCACTTCTAAGCTTCTCACAGAAAATGGAGGAACTGGTATATGCTGGAACCAGACTCTCTCCCCCTTTGCTGCAAGCCCCCAGTTACCAACTAAAATCGGTGGGCACCACATCCGCCAAAGCCTGTGGGCCCAGCTTGCCCTCGTCCTCCTTCGAGAGCTCTCCAGCCACTGCCACAACGCCAGGGGCCAAACCCTCCTCCATCTGCTGTAGGTGAACCAAAAACAACTTATAACAGCGCTCAGTGATATGTGTCAGGTCCCCGCTACGATAGCAGCAACATTCAAGAATGTTTACAGAACAAGCGGGAACCCAATGTGCCTGTAGCTTTCTCTATCTCTGTTTTATCACGTGTTAGAAAGCCTAAGGCCTTCTCAAGCCATACGGCTGACCCATCTAATCTGCAGCCTATTAGGCATGAAACTAAGATTACTCTAGAGACAAAAAGTAATGCCATCAAGTTAGCATTTTTAAACAATCGCTCACTAAAAAAATAATCATTTCTGATCAGTGACTTAATAACCACAAACTGGATTTTATGTTTCTAAATGAAACATGGCTAGAAGACAGCTGGAGTGCAACAGTCCTCAATGAAACAGCCCCTCCTAACTTTACTTAATAAGTGTCTGCAGAGCTGTTAGTAGAGGTGGAGATGTAGCTGCTCTATTTAAAGATGTCTATCAATGCAAGCGTCATTTGGTCAGTACTTGTCTTTTGAATAACTAGGGATTGTGCTGAAAGGTGTTCCATGCATTCTATTTATCATTACTTACAGGCCTCCAAAATACTCTCCAGCCTCTGCTGAAGAGTTCACAGAACTGTTATCAATGATTTTCTCAGAGTTTGACTGTTTTGCTATTGCAGGGGATTTTAATATTCACATAGAAAACGCAGAAATCAAAACCACAAAAGAAATTATAACTGTGTGGCAGGAGGAGCAAACAACAGACACAGTGGGTGTGATGTCAGGCCTCGGAGAGACTTTTATTGAACATAAAATAAACAAAAAGGGTCCAACAGGGGGAATAAAAGTGTCCAAAATAAACAGGGGATCTAGTGTCCTCATTGTGCTGGGGGTTCCATGAAGGAGGGGTAGTGTTCGAAAGGGAAGGGTCCAGGTAAGGGACGGAGTCCGGCGGCCACACTCTCTCCCTGCCGAGGCCCGCTGCGCAAGGGGTGGGGGCTTCACTTAGCGGCTTCGTTCACCTTGGCCCACGGCACTTCATGGAGATTAAACGGCCCGGCATCCTGGCATGCAGCCACAAGGGCACCAGCGTGCATGCAAGGGGAAGAGACCGGTCTCCCGAGGAGAGGCGCGCTCTGCTTTTTTATAGCGGCGTGTGATGAGGCTTCATTTGCGTCAGGTGCACCTCATCACACACTACCAGACATGGCTGTTTCAACGCCCCTCCTCTCTCGCACGCCGACTCCTGTCGGACGCCTGGTGAAGGCCATCGATTACCAGACGATGATAAGCAGGGGGCGGGCAGCTGACACGTCACATACTGTTAAACACTTTTGACCTGATTCAGCATGTGCATGGACCCACACACAATTGTGGACACACTCTAGATTTACTCATTAGTAAGGGTCTAAACATTTCATCCATTGTTATTAAGGATGTAGCACTACCACTTCTGTATTTTCTTTGATATATTCATCTCTGCTACCACTGAATCTAGATAAATCTCTGTCAGAAAGAGATGCATTAACGAAAACACTAGTGTGCTATTTATGAAGGCTATGAAGGAAGAAATGGTACAACACTTTAAATCCTCAACCTGTTATCATGACACACTTCCCACATATTTTTTCAAAAGTGTGTTAAACTGTTTAGAAGCAGATCTCTTAGAAGTGGTGAACACCTCACTTCTTTCTGGGACTTTTCCGAGCTCCCTGAAAACTGCAGATGTTAAGCCCCTTCTGAAAAAGAGCAATCTTGATAACACCATCTTGAGCAACTACAGACCAATATCAAATCTTCCTTTTATAGGCAAGATTATTGAAAAGGTAGTTTTAATCAGTTGAACAATACTTAAACTCAAATGGATACCTGGACAATTTTCAATCTGGTTTCCGACTGCGTCACAGTACAGAGACGGCGCTCATTAAGATAATAAATGATATTCGCCTAAATTCTGATTCTGGCAAAATATCAGTGCTGGTACTACTAGATCTTAGTGCTTCGTTTGACACTGTCGATCATAACATTCTTCTAGAGAGACTGGAAAACTGGGTCAGGCTTTCTGGGATGGCTCTCAACTGGTTCAGGTCATATTTAGAAGGGAAAGGTTATTATGTGAGTATATGAGAGCATAAGTCTAAGTGGACATCCATGACATGCGGAGTCCCACAAGGCTTAATTCTTGCACTGCTCTTGTTTAGACTGTATATGCTCCCACTAAGTCAAATAATGATAAAGAACCAAATTGCCTATCACAGCTATACTGATGATACCCAGATTTACCTAGCCTTATCGCCAAATGACTACAGGCCCATTGACTCCCTCTGCCAATGCACTGATGAAATTAACATTGGACGAACAAGCGGGAACCCAGTGTGCCTGTAGCTTTCTCTATCTCTGTTTTATCACGTGTTAGAAAGCCTAAGGCCTTCTCAAGCTGTACGGCTGACCCATCTAATCTGCAGCCTATTAGGCATGAAACTAATGTACTGGATGTGCCAGAACTTTTTTCAGTTAAACAAGGAGAAAACTGAAGTCATTGCATTTGGAAACAAAGATGAAGTTCTCAAAGTGAACTCATACCTTGACTCTAGGGGCCAAACAACTAAAAATCAAGTCAAGAATCTTGGTGTGATTCTGTAGTCAGACCTTAGTTTCAGTAGTCATGTCAAATCAGTAACTAAATCAGCATACTATCATCTCAAAAAAATCACAAGAATTAGATGTTTTGTTTCCAGGCAAGACTTGGAGAAACTTGTTCATGCCTTTATCACCAGCAGGGTGGACTATTGTAATGGTCTACTCACTGGCTTTCCCAAGAAGACCATTAGGCAGCTGCAGCTCACGCAGAATGCTGCTGCCAGGATTCTAAATAGAACCAGAAAATCTGAGCATATTACACCAGTCCTCAGATCTTTAAACTGGCTTCCAGTTAAATTTAGAATTGATTTAATCAGGCTTCAGGCTTCTTACTTCAGATTCCAGCGAAGAGATGATCTTCACCTAAGGAAAACAATTTAGACAAAATAGCACTCAGAGATGACTTATACAGCAGTTGGCACCACCCCTTTTGGCGCCATTTGTTAGTGTAGCTTTAGTGTAGCTCTCCCTTCTCAAACACAGATAAGTGTTGTGAGAGTTCCCCTGGGTGCTTCAACAGCGATCTTGAAGCGATCTTCCTCCTAAAAGAGTAATTTCTCCAAAAGAGCTGGCGCAGTTGGGGTTGTATGTTGATAAACATGCCTTTCCATCCGTGTCCTTCTGGTTGCGGCTTACCTCCCCAAACGATCGACATGATTGTTGTGTTCAGTGTTGGGCTGTGGTCAAGCTGATGCAGCGCTCGTTGCTGGTTCATGTTTTGCTTGCTTTGCTTGTGCTTTGCTCATGAGTCGCTTGTTTTTACGTGAAGCCGCAGCTCACCTCGACTACTTCCCGTTCCGGTTCTTCTACTTCCGGGTACGAGGCCTCGTTAGGTTTCTAAGTTTTCCTCAGACGAGCAACCCAGAGGAGGCGGGCTATCTGACCTACCCAGGTCCCAAGATGATTGGGGCCCAATCCCTCCCGTTGACTTCTCAGGACTACCCGACTTGGCTACGCGACTCAGGTTGCGAGGTGTCCACCAAGTACTATGACATTCTCTTACAAAATCGGCTCAGGGCGAGAATGCTGTGGTCCTTCAAGTGGGAATTCACAACCCTCCTGGGAAAGGGTGCGATAGAGCCTATCCCCTCAGCTGACATGAAGAAGGGGTTTCTCAGCCCCAACTTCATTGTACCCAGGAAGGGTGGTGGACTCACACTAATCTTAGATCTGAGATTTTTTGAGCTTCACAAGCTCCCATTCAAAATATTAACCCTTAAAACACACATTTCTTCATGTGCCAGGGTTCAAGATTGGTTTGTGGTGTTAGACCAGAAAGATGCATACTGTCATGTCTTGATCCTTCCAAGACTCAGTCTTTGAGGTCGGGCTCATCAGTACAAGGTTCTCCCTGCAGCCTATCCATGTCGCCCCGCACCTTCACGAAGGTCACAGAGGCTGCCCTTGCCCTTCTCAGGAAAGTAGGCATATGCATTCTCAGTATCTCTGTGACTGGCTGGTCCTAGCACACTCATGAGGTTCAATTTGCACTCTCAGGGATGTGGTTCTCAACCACCTGGCTCGATTGGGACTTCAGGTCATCTGGGAAAAGAGTAAACTCTCCTAACTACGGGGTTTCTCTTTTCTCTGTGTGGACTCGGTCACTGTGACTTCACGTCTTTCTTAAGACTGTGCATAGTCAGTGCTGGAGTGCGTGAAAGCACTCAGATTCAGTACCAAGGCTCCTGGGGCATATGGCATCCTCAGCCGTGGTCACGCTGCTGGACCTGATGCACTGTAGAACTGACTTCATACCGAGTCCAGAGATTGCCATGGTGCCCAGGCACACATCGTGTGTACATCACACTTTTGTGTTGCAAACTTTCAGCCCTTGGGGACACATTTTGTTTCTACGAGCAAGGGTGCCCTTGGAACAAGTGTCTACACACACTGTTGTCACAACAGTTGCTTCCAAGTCAAGCTGAGGTGCCATGTGCAACAGGCATGCAGAGGTGAGTGGAGGCTCCACCCTCAGATGGTCCAGCTGATTTGGAGTTGGTTCGGCCAGGCACAGGTAGTTCTATTTGCCCCCCCCCCCCTCAGTACAGATGAATTGGCACACAGCTGACCAAGCAGCTTACGCAAGCACGCTTATCCCCCAGTGAGCCTTGTTGCACAGACACTGTGCAAATGTCGGGAAGGATACAGAACAGATTCTTCTGGTAGCCCTGTTCGGCCCAACAGAACCTGGTTCTCGGAGCTCGTGCTCCTGTCATCAATCCCTTCCTGGCACATCCCTCCTTTCTCAGGGAAGGGCACAATCTGGCACCCATGCCTAGATCTCTGGAACCTCCTTCTATGGTCCCTGGATGCGACCAAGAGGTCTCCAGAAACTTTCCACCCGCAGTGGTAAGCACCTTATGCAGGACAGAGCCCCCTCCACTAGGTGGTGGTACATCCTGGAAATGGCTCAGGTGTTCTTCCCAAGAGAGGAACCCACAGAGATGCGGCATCAAATCTGTGCTATCCCTCCTTCAAGGAGGCCTGGATAGGCACCTTTCTGCTTTTACACCCAAGATCCATGTGGCAGCTACCATGACTTGGTGGAAAGCAGATCGGTGGAGCACAATTTGTTATCAGATTCCTTAGAGGCGCCAAGGAGGTTGAACCATCCCCGACTGCACCACATCCCCTCTTGATCTGTCTGTGACCTACAGTAAGTTCCGTTGAGCCCCTTCAGTCAGTTGGTTTTTGTGCCCTCTCCATGGAGACAGCTTCCCTGACTGCACTCAACTCTGTTAAAGAGCGGGGAATCTTCAAGCCCTCTCCGTCAATATTTCGTGCCTGAAACTCAGGCTGGTACACTCTCACATTGTTCTGAGAACCCGGCATGTATACCTGCCACTTTATAGAGCAGGAGGTGACCTTGCAAGCTATTCCTTTCCCAAGAAACCTGTCTGTTTTGCCCAGTCCGTACCCTTAATATGATTCTGAACACTGTCCCCAAAATAGGATCTCCCACTGGTTGTAGATACCATCCAAATGGCCTACCAGGCCAGAGGCCTACCCTGCACTGGGAGTCACAGGCCTCTCTAACAGGCATCTGTAGAGCTACAGGTTGGGCTACACCTAACACATTCGCCAGATTCTCTAATTCGCGAATGGAGCCAGTATCTTCCGGCGTCCTAATCGTAAGCTCCTGGACTCAGGAGACTGGTATGGTGTAGTGCCGGCTAGAGCACTTCTTCAGTGATTACACTTCTTCAGTTCACTAAGCGTCCCCAGGTGAACCCTGAACTGCTCCTTCCATCATTCTAGGACATCTCGCGTAGCCAAGTTCGGCAGAGGAACTTGCTATTGAACACAATACGAGGTAGGCTGCCACATGTGAACTCTTGTATTGGGTTGGTGCTCCACATAGTGGCTCCTCTCATGCGGCCTCATGTGTGTATTTTCCACCTATATTTCCCTGAGATGCGATGTTTCCCCTGAAACAGGCTCCGTCTCTAGGTTCTGAGTTTCGGTAGTCTCTCTTTATGTGGAGCCCACCTCAGAATTCTCCCTATGTAGTACTCCCTCTGGGAGTCCTTAGGTGGTTTTTTACATGCTACCTCCCCTTCGGGTAGGGTGTGATCTCCGTGGTGGTTTCCCTCCCTCGGGAGGAACAGCCACCGTCTCAGCGTTCTTGCCAAGATTCTCAGCCGTTTTCTACTGTTTTTTACTATGAGGAAAGTCTCCATCTGAAGGACCTCTGCCTTATGGCAGCTCTCCAGTAGAGAACAGGTCAAATTCTTGGGCATTGGTGAGGTGCATTTACTTCACATGTTGGCTTGTTGATATCTGTGCCCTCGTTCACGCGTGACGCGGTCCAGCAGTTGTGGCGTGTTGTTATAGGGACCCCTAGTGTCGTACACTTGACACAACGTCGGAGTGAACGACAGATAGGGAATGTCTTGGTTACGTATGATAACCCTCGAGAGACCGTTCATAAGAAAACTTACTTACATACACTGAAAAAAGGGTTTTTCTTGTTTGCTCAATTTCTGGGATATTGTATATAATTTGCATGCATCAAGGAGCCGCTAACAACATGTGGGAGAATTCCAGACCTTCAGGGAGAGGTGGGAAGTCTGTCTTGTCACACTTGAAATTTCTACAATGAAAAAAAGAAAAAGAAAAGATTTCAGACTGCTTGTAAAAGAATTACTGGTTAGCGTTTGCTGCTCACGGACAGTGATGCTGATGCTTTGATCTGGAGTAACAAAGTACCGGCAACCTGATACACAACAAAGCATGGTGGTACTTGTACATGCCGGTACAATATACTGGTACATACTGGCCCACTTTGAGCCCCGAGCATGCCTATAGACGGGACGAGTAATATGTATGTGCATGACATCACCATTTTCACAAATTCCTTTTTTTTTTAAGGAGACAATAATGGTGTTGATTTATAAAACAAACCTGTATTCAAAAGTCTGTGTTTTCAGGACACCAAAATGCTGTTGTAACATGAACGGCCAAAATGCATAAAACATTTTCCATTTTTAGTTAGTTAGTTGATTTAGCATTTACACAACTAGGATATGAAGTCCCAAACCATTGTTACCAGTGAAACAAACAACAAAAGTAAACGTTTCTTTTTTCACAAAATCAATATTAAGCATTTAGTGTTTGTAGTATCTAGTTTGCATTACAGAAATTGTCTGCATTGGATTTGCGGTAGAAAAATGAGGCCATATGTCAGCTATAACAATCCCAAACACATTGCTATGTGACGGTAATCAATATCTTGGTTTGTAGGAGCTCTCAGCTCATGTGAAATTTCTTTGTGGACATCACAAGAGGCACATTATGAGTAATCGAGAGTGTGTGAATGACATCATAACCATTCATACGACAACCTTAATTCCATAACTATGACAAACAAGCACCATAGAGAATACATTAATCTTACAAGCCAACTCATATAAATTAGAAATCATGCAGATCAGAATATAATAAACAAATGGAATAAGGGCTGCTCTGGATGGACATCAGTAGAGAATAACAAGGCTTATTTTAATTTTTAGGCTGGAGATGGCCAAGTGCAGCTTGTTTTAATAAAGAACAAAAACTATGTAGGCTTCCAATTTCATCTTAACCAAACTCATTTTAGGCTCGACAGAGGAATTGCTGTTAGAGAGAATGATTCTTTGAATCACGGTTTGTTTTCATAAAGATTTCATGATGTTGCTGCACATTGGTCTCGTTCAGAGAGGAAATACAGAATTAGAGCTGTATTGAGACAATAGATAAAGCCTGAAGCATGAAATATTCAGCCTATTGCTGCTGCAGGAATTACAACAACATCATTGAAAAATTGTTTTCACAGTATCTCAACCAAAAAAAATTTAAATAAAAAAGTAATAATAATTTAATGATTTAATGATTTTTCCCCCATTAAAAATAGCTAAACATGCTTAAAACAAGATTGCAGCATGACTGTGATATTACTTTTATGCACTGTAAAAAACAAAATATATTGAATAATGGATAATTACATATACAGTATAAGTTTTACATGGCATCTTGTAAAAAGAGTTTGTTTAGACACTGGTTTCATGTTCATGTTTTTTCCCCCAGTTATCCCATACTAATTTAAAATATAAATATTTAACTGAGCCAGCATCACGGATTGGTAGATTTTTTCATTGGCTCAACATATAATATCTGATTGGGCTAAGGTTACAAGACTGCTGCCACAATTGATCAAATTCAAATCAAAGGACAATTTAAAAATGTAGATTTGACTACAAAATTTTTGAAATTTTGAGTTAGGTTTAAACAATATTTCAATACAAAGGTATCTTATATTTTAGACACAATATTGTAAGTTGTATTGTCTATGTTTTCTTCATTAATAAAAATAGTTCTGGATGAAACCAAAGCTGCTATTATTCCCCAAAAACCTAAACAGTATCAATTACAAAGCCATTTTGATGATGGCTTTTGATGACATCATACTGCTCATGCCCAGCCCACTGACTGACTGTCCCATATTAGCATATCTCCGCACTCACCTGCTGTAGTGACAACAAGGTTTCATAAGCAATGCAGGTGTTAAAAGTAAACATAAGAGTCTTCATTTTCCCCCAACATCAGAGCCACTAAGGAGTTTTAATTTGGATGATAGTGTGCCGGCGAAACAGAAGAGAGGTGTGGAGTGAGCAGTAGATCATTAGCATTTAAAGAGACATGCACCTAAACAGCCGCTGTGAACATAGCTGTTTATGACAAGACAGAAAGGGTGTTGTTTTACACGACCATCGAGGAATTTTAACTAACGTATGTTGCATTTTATGAGGACCCTAAAGAATCAAACCAATTTGTGGAAAATGGGCATCTGATGTCCCTTTTATGGGTATTTAGACTTATTAAAATAATCAGCTATAGTGCAACAACATCTTCTTGCTGCTCAGTAATTTGTGTTTTTGTAGCTTAGGGCCAGGAGCAAATGATTCACTCACATTCATCAAGTGGGGCTAATTGTCAGAGCTCTCAGCTGACCCTGAGAGCCTGATGTAGTTCTTTTCAGCGCATATGCATGCTAATAAAACTCATTCTCCTGCCTTAGGCATCAGTAGATATTAAATCATTATCCACTCCAGTGGCCCATACTGCAGCTAAAGGTGTTACATTCCATGCCTGGACACACTATCAACATACACTATCTGACAAACACACACTCACGCTCAGCATGAGGCGTTTGATGACAACTAATGCTCAGGGTGAAACAGATGACTGGAGCCGACAGTCTTTTGTTTTGTATCATTCTGTAATTAATAGAGCTCCACAGTCCGACTGTAAAGCGTCGCCTTCAATGTGTTTTAAATTTGGCATGAGATTATATTCAAGTCAAACTATGAATTCATGGAAACACATTTCTTCTTCACATTTGTGCTTATGCCTCTCAAGCAGACTTGTGAATGTTGTGTCCAAACGTTCAGCCTGACTTGACAGGTGTTATGCGGATGAAGTTATCATCCAATGCTTCATGCTGCTTAATCCACCGCTTAAGTCATACATGGACAGACTAGGTGTCTTGCTTATGATTAAGGAGGTCTGGAAATGAATTGTCTTGGGGTTAGAATTTAGCTTTGCTTTTTGTTTGCCCATGCTGAGCCTCAGGAAAGAGCAAATGTTCCGGAACAGGTTAGACTGCAAATGTTTGTGGCTAGTTTCTTGGCTTTAGAGGTGCATTTTTACACATTGTTATTGTTCTCCCCATTGCGTTACTAAGCAACTAGCTTTTTCACACTGATAAAAGCTTAGGAGTTGGACTAATGCTAAATATCACACATTGCAAACTAGATGGTCATAAGTGAAATAAGGTGAAAAACAATGATAGAAAGCCTAGAAGAAATAGAAAAAAATATTTATATGGAAATAGATGCTCTTTTGCAATACGTATCTGAATTCACACATTTGTTCATTACACATTAAAATCAAGAGTGCTTGGTGTTTTTTTTGTTACATTTATTGTTGCGTTAGCGTACATAATGTGAAACAGACCTGCCACAAAGCAATTGCCTTTATAGCACTGAATTACTGTGTTTATTTGTAGAGCTGAAATGTGTCATTTTTTATGCTGAAATGCTTTCCACACAAAATGTGCAGGGATGACTAATCCATTTGTAGATTCATACATCTCTATAAAATGTATGAAGGTGCTATAAAACTTTTGAAAATATCAGCATCTGACCAAGCTGGCATGGCAGCACTGGCTCAACCAATCGTGTGAGTAGAGAGGCGGGGTTATCAGATTTTATGACCAATGACAGCAATTCTTGAATGGCATGGTGGGAAAAAATGTATAAATAAACTGTTTAAAAATTAAAAATGTATGTTTATTGTTGTCACAAATCCGGTCCGTGGCTTTCAGTCCACTCGCCACCAGAGGTCACCTTGCCATTTCACATTACACCAGGGGTGCACAGTTTTGTTCCAACCTTGCTCTAACACACATACTATGCAGTTTTCAATTAAGCCTGAAGGACTTGATTAGTTGGATTAGGTGTGTTTAATTAGGGTTGCATCTAAACTCTGCAGGACTGAGGCCCTCCAGGACCGGAGTTTGAAACACCTGCATTACACAGACTGTTGCACCACACCCCGGACTACCTTTCCCATCATTAATTGCACTGATGACACACACTGCTGTAACCAATCAAGCACACTATATAAGCTTTGTACTTCCTCTTCCTAGTTGTCAAGTATTGTACGTTGCATTTAGCACTCTCCTAGTGTAAGCAATTATTACAGAGCCATTTCCTAGTCTCCTGTGTTTTGTCTGGCTTTCTGAGTTTTGTATTCTCACCTAGTTATGTAGTCCAGTCTGTTTTGCTGCCTGCCCTGGATCTCTCTCATGTTTATAGGATTACCCTTTTGCCTAACCTCCTGGATTACGTTTGCCGTTGATCAACCCTCGCCTGTGTCACAGATTACTCTTGTGTCCTGTCCTGATATACCTGTTTGCTGATGTTTGATCCTGCCTGCTGTTTTGACCCTGTCTCACTTCAGTAAAAGCTATGCATGTAACGTGGACGCTGAGGCAGAAGTAGAATCCATTCGCAGAAGTTTATTAGAAACAACAGCAAACATACACGAGGAAACAGGCAGAGGGTCAATAACTGGAAAAGCAGTCCAAAACGTAAACGTAATCCAAACAGCAGAGTAATAATACAGGCAGTGGGTCGAATGCCGTGAAGTCAGTCCAATCAGGCAAACAATCCGACAAGGGTAATCCGAAAACTCAAACCAAAAGCAAAGCAAGACAGCAACAGGTAATCAAACAGAGTAATGGTAAACGCTCGGTAAGGCAGGTGAACTGGCAATACTTCGCAAAGTATAGAGCACATGGTCAGTCTTTAAATAGTGTCAAACAGGAAGTAACAGTAGAAGCAGCAGAGGGAGCATGCAGGCAGTCCTAGGGTGAGAGCTCCCTCTGCTGGCTAGGCGTTACAGAACCCCCCCCAGGAGCGACTCCTGGTGCTCTAAACAACAACAGTCCAGGTGGGTGGGGGAACAGAGGCAAAACAGGGGGTGGGACGGAGGGCCAGGTCCATGTAGAGCAGGTGGGTCTGGATCGTGGAACAGGGACAGACAGTGAAGCACTGGAGGACCTGGATCGTGGAGCAGGGACAGACAGTGAAGCACTGGAGGACCTGGACCATGGAGCAGTGGCAGACAGTGAAGCACTGGAGGACCTGGACTGTGGAGCTGTGGCAGACAGTGGAACACTGGAGGTCCTGGGCCGTGGAGCTGTGGCAGACAGTGGAACACTGGAGGTCCTGGGCCGTGGAGCAATAGCAGACCGTGAAACACTGAAGGGCCTGGGCCGTGGAGCAGTGACAGACAGTGAAACTTTGGAGGACCAGGGCCGTGGAGCAGTAGCAGATTGTGAAGTACTGGAGGGCCTGGGCCGTGGAGCAATGGCAGAGTAGGGAACCATGGTGGGGCAGGCAGAGCACGTAGAGCTGGGAGCCATGGCGAGGCAGGCAAAGCAGGCAGAACAGGACGCCATGGCGAGGCAGGCAGAGCAGGCAGAACAGGGAGCCGTTGCAGGGCGGGCAGAGCAGGCAGAGCAGACAGGAGCAGAGAAATCCACAGTGGGACTAATGACATGCATAGCTGAGCGGTGTGTACATGAATGATTTCCTTGGCCGTGGCATGACAGGCAGAGAGTTCAATATTGGCCTTCTTGGTTGCGACATGGCGGGCAGAGAATTCACCATGGGACGCCGCCCCCATAGGAGGATCTACAGCTTGCGCTGACACCTCTGGGGGCATGGGCGCAGATGCTTGGGCAGGTGTGGCAGGGAAGTTATAAATAGCCTTCATGGCCGTGACAGGACAGGCAGAGAGTCCGTGGGGAAACGCCACCCCTTTAGGAGGTTCTGCAGCCGGAGCTGCCACTTCTGGGGGCATTGGCGCAGACTCTTGGACCAGAGAGGCTTCTGGCATAGACTCGTGGATAGACAAAGCTTCTGGAGCAGACTTGTGGACAGACGAAGCTTCTGGAGCAGACTCGTGGACAGGTGAGGCCTCTGGAACATAGTGTGCAGCCCACACACTGAAAATGGCTACGGCCATTACAGGCAGCACAGTAGATAGTGGGATGTCTGGTGACCTTGAGGGTGTGGATATTATGGACTTGTGGCTTGGGAGCGTGGGCTCTGCGTGGTTTGGGAGCGTGGGCTCTGCAAGGTCAGCTAATATGGGAGGTGGTTTGAGAAGGTTAGAGGGGACCTGGTGAGGTTTTAGTAGGACAACAGTTTCCTGCCTTGACTCGGGGGAGGCCTGCCGTGGCCGGACTTGACTCGGGGAGGCCTGCTGTTGCTGGACTTGACTCGGGGGAGGCCTGCCGTGGCTTGATTTGGTTCATGAAGATCAATTGCAGCTTAGCTTGGCTTCTGGACAACAGCCGCAACTTGACTTGGCTCATGAAGAACAACCGTGTCTTGGCTTGGCTCATGGACGATAGCCGCAACTTGACTTGGCTCAGGGAAGACAGCAGCCATTTGACTTGACTCGTGAAGATCTGCTGCAAATTGGCTTGACTCAGGAACAACATGGCTTGACTCAGGAACAACATGGCTTGACTCAGGAACAACAGCTGTGACTTGGCTTGACTCGTGGGGCACAGCTGTGACTTGGCTTGACTCATGGAGAACAGCTGTAACTTGGCTTGGTTCGTGGAGAACAACAGCTGTATCTTGGCTTGACTCGTGGAGAACAACAGCTGTATATTGGCTTGGTTTGTGGAGAACAACAGCTGTGTCTTGACTTGACTCGTGGAGAACAACAGCTGTATCTTGGCTTGACTCGTGGAGAACAACAGCTGTATATTGGCTTGATTCATGGGGAACAGCTGTGTCCTTGCTTGACTCTGTTGGTTGACTTGACTCTGTTGCTTGACTTGACTCTGTTGCTTGACTTGACTCTGTTGCTTGGCCGGGCTCTGTTGCTTGGCCGGGCTCTGGAACTGGACTTGACCCAGGAACTGGACTTGACCCTGGAACTGGACTTGACTTGGAAGCCTTGGACTTTGGAGCAGCTACTGTAGCTTGACTTGACACAGGAGACACAGCTGCAACTTGACTTGACACAGCTGCAACTTGACTGGAATCAGGGGTAGCTGCCATTTTAGCTGCCCATACGGCCATGAGGGGTGAGTCCAGTATATGTGCCATCATGTGGTGTGGCTCTGGGATGGCGGCCATCTTGTGAACTGGCTTGGGGAAGGCAGCCATCTTGTGGACTGGCTCTGGAATGGCAGCCATCTTGTGAACAGGTTTGGGGATGGCGGCCATCTTGTGGACTGACTCTGGGATGGCGGCCATCTTGTGGACTGGCTCTGGGACGGCGGCCATCTTGTGGACTGGCTCTGGGATGGCGGCCATTTTGTGGACTGGTTGTGGGAGGGCGGCCATGACGGGTGCAGACTCTGGACGGGCGGCAGGCGTGGCGTGAGCAGGCCCTGGATTGGCAGGCGTGGCGTGAGCAGGCCCTGGAGCGGCAGGCGTGGCGTGAGCAAGCCCTGGAGCGGCAGGCGTGGCGTGAGAAGGCTTTGGCTTGGTGGATGTGGCTTGAACATGCCTTGGCTTGGCAGGCATGACGTGAACAGGCTTTGGCTTAGTGGACGTGATTTGAGCTGGCTGTGGCGTGGCAGGCATGACGTGAACAGGCTTTGGCTTGGTGGACGTGACTTGAGCTGGCTGTGGTGTGGTGGTTACTGCGGGATTGCGGGGTCCCTCGTCCGCAATCCCAACAGTGTATGGTGAGCCGCTTAACCGGAGTGCAAGATCTATGTAACTTTCAAGAGTCCAATGTGGGGTATTGCGTGGCATCAGATATGAAATGTCCTTACATAAGCCAAAACAGAAGAGATCTTTAAGGGATGTATCATTAAAGTTCACCTGATAGCACAGTTCACAGAAGTCGGTTACATAATCCTCTATTGGATGGTTTCCTTGTCGGAGACTGATGAGACGATCTGCTGGGTCCATGGTTGGTCGTGTATTTGTAACTTCCGCTGGATTCATAGGAGGCGAAGTATTCTGTAACGTGGACACTGAGGCAGAAGTAGAATCCATTCGCAGAAGTTTATTAGAAACAACAGCAAACATACACGAGGAAACAGGCAGAGGGTCAATAACTGGAAAAGCAGTCCAAAACGTAAACGTAATCCAAACAGCAGAGTAATAATACAGGCAGTGGGTCGAATGCCGTGAAGTCAGTCCAATCAGGCAAACAATGGTCAGTCTTTAAATAGTGTCAAACAGGAAGTAACAGTAGAAGCAGCAGAGGGAGCATGCAGGCAGTCCTAGGGTGAGAGCTCCCTCTGCTGGCTTGGCGTTACAATGCAGATGGATCTGCCCGCTTCACGCATCTGTCACTCCGTTACAACCATAGTATTTCCTACCTTAGTTATTTATTTAATTCTCTGTAATTAAATTAGACTTTATCTTTAATTTTTTTTCTCTCGCTGTAAAAAATTCTCAGTGCTTCTCTTTCAGTACTTTTCATGAAATCTAATGCACATCACTATTTGAGTTTGCCCCTCCCCCCCCACCCCCTGGCCTTTTTTCTGTTGTGGAATATGTTCAATGTTGTATGTGAAAGTGCAGACCATAAATGCATGTGTTTGTAAATTGCATGTGACATTGTAACAAAGTAACATTCAATACACGCAGCGATCAAGCACATCCAGGACATAGACACTAATCAAGTCGGAAGATAATTAAAAACATGATTCATAGAATTGATTTACGAGATGATTCATGATCAGTACTGAGTGGATTCAGTGTTTACAAAGAGTATAAGGAGTACAAGAAGACTACTTACAGATGTTTTCTGTATACACTTCTGGTAGTCTGTCCAAGAAATGACTGCCAATTCGAGAAAAGCTGTTCAAGGAAGCCTCAGAAAAGGGAGTGTAATGTTCAAGGACAGCGGGATGTATAATTTCACACTTGTTTTTTTCTTCTTTTTTTTTTACAGTTGAAAGAATGAAATAGTAATTTACTATATATACATATATATATATACAGTATCTCACAAAAGTGAGTACATCCCTCACATTTCAGCAGTCATTTTAGTATATCTTCTCAAGGGACAATACCATAAAAAAAGAAACTTGGATATATTTTAGAGTAGTCAATGTGCAGCTTGTATAGCAGTGTATATTTACTGTTGCCTAAAAACATCAATAACTCAACATACTTACATACTTAACATGGTATTTAATACTAATGTTCAGTACTGAGAAACACGTGTTTGTTATGGTGATTTTAGTTACATTGTTCTGCCATTAGATGGAAACAAGAGACGAGTTTTTATGAGTCAGCGGTAAACACTTTTACATTAAAAAATATACGAAAAAAAAACTAATATTTTTATTGTGAATATGAGACTGAGCTGAAGAATGAATGCTGTATCAGATTCAGGTAATCACACTCGCTCAGTCCATCTCTCTCTCTACTCTGCTACACATAATACATAGCTAAATACATAGTGTGACGAGTCTGCTGCCTCCTCCCTAACTATCATCGTCACCCCGTCCGTAATCGCCGCCCTTCAGCAGGTTCCCGACGGGAGTGGGCATGCGAGAGAGGAGGGGCGCTGAAACAGCCAGGTCTGGCGGCGTGTGATGAGGCACACCTGATGTGAATGAAGCCTCATCACCGCTGCTGTTAAAATGCCGAGCGCGCCTCTCCTCGGGAGACCGGTCTCTTCCCCGTGCATGCACGCTGGTGTCCTCGTGGGTCCAGGAAGGGAGCGTAGAGGGACGAGCGCTGCCGAAAATGATCGACGTGAAGCCACACCCCGAGGGCTGCGGGCTAGGATGCTAGGCCGATTTACCCACCTCAGGAAGTGCCGTGATGAAAGGTGGATGAAGCCGCTAAAGGAAGCCGCGGACCTTGGCGGGGAGCGAGTGCAGCCGCCGGACTCCGCCCCTTACCTGGACCCTTCCCTTCTGAACACTGCCCCTCCTTCATGGAACCCCTGCACGTCGAGGACACCAGATCCCCTATTTATTTTGGACACTTATTTCCCCTTTTTGGACACTTTTGTTTATATTGTTTAATAAAAGCCTCTCCGAGGCCTGACGTCACGCCCACTGTGTCTGTCGTTTTGCTCCTCCCGCCACAATAGCTAAATACAATAAGCTTTCAATAAAGTCAATGTTCCTTCGCTCCAAGTTCTAAAGTGACATTTTGGAATTAGTAATGGAGGCTTGGGTTCAGCTGTTAAAATGTCAACTTTAGATTTGAATCCGTGATCCAAGGAAGTAGTTCTACACAAAAGAAGGTTTTTAAAGACACTCAGCTGTTGTTTCTTATGTATTTACACACTTGTGCTGTCAAACTATTGTACAAATGCAATATCACTCTCGTAGACTTGAGATATGGCTGTATATCGTAATCTGTGATTACGTGTGGTCGAATCACAGCCGTGCCAATATACAGCCATATCTCATGTCTACTCGTGTGATATTTTGCCTTGTTTTGTTGTTTCCCTGAATGGTTTCCTAAATCAGCCAGACTTTGTTAATCTGACAGTACACTGAGCCATTTGATATTGATTTCAAAGATAATGCACTAAAGTAATTGCAGTTATGACATACAGTGTAATTCATTATACACCAGGGCTTTTGACTTGACATGTGAAAAGAAAAAAAAAAGATGTTACATAACTTTTTTGGTGAATTACCAGACATGATAGGGCCAAATACGCCACAGCTCTGAACGATTTGCCCAAAGTCAGAGATTTCAATCAGAACTCAAAAACCTCTTATGTTCTTCCAGCACATGATTTGAGCTTTCTTCTTTGTTTGTTTGTTTGTTTACTGATGGTATTGTAATGTAGGTCACAAATGTACGGAATCTTATGGAATGTTAACCACTGAGACTCTCTGAAATCTCCTGAGTTATGAAATAACAACCTAAAGCAGTAAGTCAGCTCAACTGACTGAATTGTTCTGAAAGTGATTCCAATGATATCATTCTTCTGTGCAGTTATCATTAAAGTTATAGAGTGGACTTTTTTTTAACATTTTCTTTATTATGATCGTCCTTAGTGTGAATGGGCCTTAAGACTGCAAAGCAATAAATCTGCCGTATCTTTGCATTTAAGTACCATTTTGCATTTTGTGATTCTCATCCACATCTGTCCAATGCTTGAAGGCCCTATTAAAGCATGCATTAAACTGCAGGAGTCTGCAATGTGCAGTGCATTATCTTACAAGCATGTAGCGCACAACGCGTGCATGAGAGAGATGTATGTTCAGTACATTGTGTTCCTTTTATGTTGCATGAGGGCGTAATCTTTTTTCCCACTCAAATTAAGCAGGCAGACACTGAAGAAAAAAGTTCTGCACTGGAAAAGTTCCCCAAAATACATTATCTCTCTCTAAACATCATTTATTTATTTACTTACTTTGGGATTCCATGGTGCCATATCTCCTGCCTAGGCTAAATGCATATGGTTTTAAACATACAGATGTCGACATTTCGGTGTCATAAAATGTTTCCCATGAAATACTAAATCAGCCCATGCAGCGACCAGTAAAAATGACTTTAAAAGATTTTCATTCTTTCTCGCAGATTTGAGTAATGCACATATGCAAACTGTTACCACGTTTGCTTCTTGCTAATCAATGGCATGTTTTGTGCCATTTCTCTGCATTTAATTTTTCACAAAGCGTCGTGACCAATTGTGGTTTAACATGCCGTGAAGAGATAAGAACTGAGGGTTTTTCTGTGACGCACAGATTTCTTGCGAATTTGTGCAGGCTTACTGTTCTAAAACAAGCTTAAAAATGAAGTATATTGTTGTATTACATCACAGCGTCTAAAACACATGCAGCATTCATGAGCAAATGATATGGACTTTTATTATATTGAGATGAACTGTGGATAAACTAGAAAGCAGGACATCTTTGATGTTACTGCCAAATGGAACAGCGAGTTCGTTTTAATACTGTTTTTTGTACTGATTCACTTGCCATTATTTGTTCCGTGACTGACCAAGATCGAAGGATTCTGTGAGCAGGATTACTTCTGAAAAGTGCTTGCTTAAATTTAAAGCAACATTGACGGAAAACTTAAGCAAGTCCAGGCTTTATCTGTTGCTAATTTTGGAGACACACAACAGAGGTGACCCCATGATCCCGCCAGCTCACAGAATCGCCTTTGCTCATTTCACAAAACCAAGACTTGGCTCATGAGTACTTATCTAGCAGTATCATGTTCATCAGGCCCCCAGCTTTCTGTGAAAACACCATAAAGGAAACATCATGTGGCCATTGTGTTGTATTTCACTACTGCTGAACGTCTACAGCTATTCTAGTGATCTATGGAGAGCGTGAAGAGTGTAAAGTAAGGGTGTATCTGAGTCTAATAGTGTCTGGGAGATAAAATCTGATAGCTTTATCCTCAGGGATAAGTGGAATTGCTCATTGGATCATATACACGTGTGTGACTTTAGCAGGCTGTGTTATTTGTCATCCAGTGATTGCAGATGACAGTGTGTTTGCTTTCCACTCAGTTACAGTGGCCAGAAATCACTAAACCCTTCAAGACATGTTAGCATTAAATATATGAACTAAAACAAAGCCTTTTTGAGAGAAACTCTGCAAAGGAAGATGAGTTTACATTTTCCTTGAACATTTCCAGAGACAGAAGGTTTATTATTGTGATCGTTGCACCTTTTGGTGTGCTATTAATCAAGAACAGATTTAAGACATTTAAATGATATTTAAATCATGCAGGGAACATTGCAAATGATTAATTATTTACTGTGCATAATTTCACACAAATCAGTGAAATAATCTTACTGACCTTTAACAGAGATGGCTATCATGGCATGTCTAAGATTATTTACAAGACATGAAGTCTTCATCTTCAAGTTAACTTCATTAATGTTTTACACTGATCAGCCACAACATTAAAAACCACCTGCCAAATTTCATGTAGGTTCCCCTTGTGCTGCCAAAACAGCTCTGATGCTGTGGGACATGGGCTTTACAAGAGCTCTGAATGTGTCCTGTGGTTTCTGGCACCAAGATATAAGCAGCAGATCCTTTAAGTAAGTAAAAGTTGTAAGGTGGGGCCTTCTTGGATTGAATTTTGTCAATCCCATAGATGCTCAATCATATTGGGATCTGTATTTGGAGACCAAGGCAATACTTTGAACTCTTGTTGTGTTCCTCAAACCATGAACAATTTTTGCAGTGTGGCGGGTCCGTTATTCTGCTATTGTTCTGCAGCAGTCTTGAGGTAGCTGGTTACACTACCAGTCAAACGTTTTTTTGAACAGTAAGATTTTTAATCTTTTTTAAAGATTTTTTTCTGCTCACCAAGCCTGTGTTTATTTGATCCAAAATACAGCAATAGCAGAAATATTGTGAAATATTTTTACTATTTAAAATGCTTTCCATTTGAATATATTTTAAAATGTAATTTATTCCTGTGATCAAAGCTAAATTTTCAGCATCATTACTCCAGTCTTCAGTCTCACATGATCCTTCAAAAATAATTTTAGTACGCTGATTTGCTGTTCAAGAAACATTTATTATTATTATTATTATTATTATTATTATTATTATTATTATCAATGTTGAGAACATTTTTTTCAGGATTCTTTGATGAATTGAAACATCCAAAGATCAGCATTTATCTAAAATAAAAAGCTTTTGTAACATACACTAAAAATTCTACTCTGTTTTCAACAAAATAATAATAATAAATGTTTTTGAGCTGCAAATCAGAATATTAGAATGATTTCTGATGGATCATGCGACTTGAGTAATGATACTAAAAATTCGGTTTTGAAATCACAGGAATAAATTACACTTTAAAATACATTCAAATAGAAAACAGTTATTTTAAATAGTAAAAATATTTCAAAACATTACTGTTTTTGTTGTACTTTGGATCATATAAATGCAGGCTTGGTGAGCATAAGAGACTTATTAAAAAAAAAAAAAAAAAAAAAAAAAAAACATTAAAGGGGCCATCGGACACAATTTTCAAAACAAGCTATTCTCAGCATCTTATGGCTGCTCCCATGACCTGCCCTGATGAGCTGTAACAGTCCGATGACCATTGTTTCGATGTCGGAACAGGGACGTACACAAGAATGGCTCCTAAGTGACTGAGGTGTTCTGTTGTTGGATGTAATAATGAACATAGTAGTCATCATTTACTCCCGAGATCTGAACTTCTGAAGATGCAGTGGATGACTTTTGTTTGTGAAGCGAATATGCCTCCTGATCTCCATAAATGCGTCTATGTTCGCACAAATCATTCATGATCCAGCTTCACTTACAGCAGAAGTGAGTATAAGGGTTTTTTATGAATCTTTGCAATCGGCTTTTCTAACAACATACTAATTAGCAAGTTTCGTGGCTAAACGTGGCTAAATGCGGCTAAAGTAAACAGGCTCGTCACTCCACAGAGCGAAGAGAGAGGCGGGGCAAGCTGAGCTCATTAACATTTAAAGCAACATCCACCAGAACAGGCTGATTTTTGAAGAGCTGATTTTGACAAGGTAAAAAGAGTGTTATTTACACTACCATTGAGAAATTTTAACCGAAGCATGATATAGACTTTTCATTAAGACCCTAAAGAATCATATCAACTTGTGGAAAATGGGCATCCCTTTAAAAATCTTACTGTTCAAAGACTTCTGGCTGGTAGTGTACGAGTCTGTCACGCCCATAGACTGTCTGCGTGTGTTTTTCTCCCCATGTGCTCCCTATGACCTAGTTTCTCCCTCTCATTGATTGTCTCATCTGATTCACCTGTGCCTCGTTAAGCCCTGTATTTTTAGAGATGTCTGCCCCATGATTCCTTTGTCCGGTGTTGAACATCCTTGTGTGATGTGCTACATGTGTCCTGCCTGCCTGTGTAACCCTTTGAATGTCTATCAAAGCAGTGGTTCTCAATCCTGGTCCTGGGGGCCCCCTGCTCTGCACATTTTGCATGTCTCCCTTATTAAACACACCTGATTGAGATCATCAGCTCGTTAGTTCAGTTCGTGGATCTCTCTCCTAATGAGCTGATGATCTCAATCAGGTGTGTTAAGGGAGAGATGCAAAATGTGCAGAGCAGGGGGCCCCCAGGACCAGGATTGAGAACCACTGCTTTGATAGACATTCAAAGGGTTACACAGGCAGGCAGGACACATGTAGCACATCACACAAGGATGTTCAACACCGGACAAAGGAATCATGGGGCAGACATCTCTAAAAATACAGGGCCTAAAGGCTGCCTTGCTCTTTTTCTGTTATTTAACGAAGTAAATATTAGATTTAAAAAAATTAAACAGTTATGCAAAGAGAACGGTTCGGCCGATAGTGGAAAAGCGGCTTAAGACCGAACACCACAGAGACAGCTTTATTTGAACTGAAGCATATAATTCTTCTCATCTTTATTATCAGCTGTCACAAGCCAAAACTATATTGTAGGCAATCTTCTTATAAATGAAAACCTAATGTAGTTGGTGGAAACGTTTATCCACACATTAGACCTTGTGTTTTTACAAATTAGGCTGACAGACTGAGTTTACCGCTACACCAAGTGGACAGCTACAGATATTTGTCACGGTGGCACTATCTTTCAAACTTCATTCGCATTTAATTACAGCAAAATAGAGTGCTGCAGGGATAACGTATTTTTGTAGGCCAAAACCTGAAACCAGTTAGCATTTTAGTACCATCATCCTAAAGACAATGGGTTTTTTGAAGAAATGTCTGAAGTAAGATCTGTGCAAAAGCTTTTTTTCAAGGGCACCAGGGTAAATGCTAACTTTTTAGATGCTGCATAGTATAGGCTACCCAACTAGGCTTCTTAACTAGCTCAACCAGCTTCACCAGAAAGATCATGCTGGTCAACACTGATTTTTTCTACATGTTGTGTGACAGACAACCAGTTGCACTAGAACAGTTGATTCAATTATCAAATGTGACAGAAAAAATCTCTACCACATACAATACATGCATGAATAAAACATTCACATAAGTAATGCGTGGAAGTACTCTTTGTTTCTTTTCTTTTTCTGAGAAGTTTTACAGTCTTTGGATTGATGACACATTTGCGATCATGTTTCTGTATGAATCAGAAGAATCAGAGTGTATCAGTTTATTCCGGAATCCAAATCTCAAAGCCAGTACCCAAATGTTAGTAATCCAAAACAGAAGTCAAAAATCTGTGTAACAAACAGAAAATTGTAAACAAGATTTTATCGGAGAGCAAGTGACGTTACTACTTTGGCTGTTATAGTCCAAGTGAGAGTTTGAAAGAGATGGTCTGTAAAATCTCTATAAAACAAACTGATCACACACGTACTGACACACATCATTAAATCTTTTAAAGAACATCTTTTAGTTAAGGCATTAAAAGTGTTTGTGCTCCAAATCATTTTCTGATACTAATTGATTTTGATTTATCCAAAATAAACAAAACTTATTATGGATTAAGAACAAACAGAAGATTTGAAGAAAGTGCCCTGTAGTTGCTTTCCCCCCCTTTCTTTTAATTTATTTGACGGGGTTCTTGGAACAGTCCTACAGAACTGTGCTTTTCTGGACTCTCAGTTGCTGATCCGCACCAGCATGCTCCGTGACCCCTTATGAACCCCAGTTCGGAACTGAAGAGAGATATACAAGCAATGTAATAAGACCAAATGTTCCCAAGACATGTCCTGTTTCTCAGTAAAATTATAGGATGTTTATGTAAATAATAACACTCATCTAGGATTCATTCCAAAGGGATTAAGTGGAAAAAGAATCAATTATATGTTAGACACGTATAATTACCTTTTATTTGGTCTCCTGAGGTTGTCTCTTTCCACTTCTTTATATTCCTGTGCTGTTAAAAAGTCTCTGGGCTCTTTGTTCAGTTCCTCTTGTGTTCTATACAAGCCACTGTATGGAGTTAAACAGGGAAAAGTTGATGTTAATCCAGGGGTACAGTCTTGATCAGCTTGAGTACTTAATGGAGCATTTATGGAATGACATTAGGGTGGATTTCACCTACAATAATCATGCAACTTAATTCAACTTAAAGAAGTCCACTTGCAGAACAAAAAATTACAGATAATTTACTCACCCCCTTGTCATCCAAGATGTTCATGTCTTTTTTTCTTCAGCCCTAAAGAAATTATGTTTTTTGAAGGAAACATTTCAGGATTTTTCTCCATATAATGGACTGGTATGGTGCCCCGATTTTGAACTTCCAAAATGCAATTTCCATGCAGCTTCAAACGATACCAAATGCGGTTGTAAACGATCTCAGCCAAGGAAGAAGGGTATTATTTAGCGAAACAATTAATTATTTTTATAAAAATAATACAATTTAAATACTTTTTAATCTCAAATGCTCATCTTGTCTTGCTCTTCCTGAACTCTGTGTATTATGGTTCAAGACAGTTAAGGTATGTCAGAAAACTCATATTTTCTCCCTCAACTTCAAAAATCATTTCAAAATCATCCTACATCGCTGCAGTCCAGTCTTTGCAAAGTGAACATGCAAAGAAGATCAAACACCCTTAACAAAAAGGTAAAACAGCGATATAGGATGATTTTAAAGTTGAGGGAGAACATGAGATGGGAGTTTTTCGACATACCCTAACTGTCATGAACTGGAAAAAGCAGTTCAGGCAGAGCAAGACAAGACGAGTGTTTGACATTAAATAATTATCCCCTTGTTCAAATCGAGCCATTCTCAGATGCCTGTCAGTGAGGCGTCACGTACACCACCAGAGGCCGCTCCCACAATAGTTGATTGACATGAGCATCTTACCTCAGATCAGCTGTAACAGTTCAACCTCCATGTTTTGATGCCGGAGCAGGGATGCAAGTTAGACAAGAATTTAGTGATTGAGACTCCCGACATCTGAGCTGCTGAAGATACAGTGGATTACGATTGTTTGTGAAGGGAATGTGCCTCCCTGATCTACACTTGAGTGAGTATAAGGGTTTTTTTATGAATCTTTGCGATCGCCTTTCCTAATAATGTGCTAGTTAGCAAGTTTAGCGGCTAAACGTGGCTAAATGCGGCTAAAGTAAACAGGCTCGTCACTCCACAGAGAGAGGAGAGGGGCGGAGTGAGCAGAGCTCATTTGCATTTAAAGCAGCTTCGACCAGAATGAGATAATTTTTGCAGAGCTGATTTTGGCAATGTAAAAAGGGTGTTGTTTTACACAACCATTGAGAATTTTTAACCAAAGTATATTAGATACTTTTCATTAAGACCCTAAAGAATTATATCACCTTGTGGAAAATGGGCATCCGATGACCCCTCTAAAAAGTATATAAATTGTATTATTTTTATGTAAATAATGATCGTTTCACTAGATAAGACCCTTCTTCCTCGGCTGGGATCGGTTACAACCACATTTGGGATCGTTTGAAGCCGCATTTAAACTGCATTTTGGAAGTTAAAAATCGGGGCACCATACCAGTGCATTAAAAAAAAAATCCTAAAATATTTCCCTTTCTTTCTTTACAGCTGAAGAAAGACATGAACATCATGGATGACAAGGGGTGATTACATTATCTGTCAGTGTTTGTTCTGGAAGTGGACTTCTCCTTTAAATCATTTTTTTCTAAAGGTTCAATAAACTGTTCCATAAAAAGCATATTTCTGACTATTACTTAATATATCAGGTTTTACAGGGTTAAAAGATTTTTTTCTGTATGTTGCATTAAAAATCTGCTAATCTAATACAAATATAAAACAAATTACATTAAAAATTTAAATGGGCATGACACTTCAGTATTGCTAAAAGCAATTAGCATTGCTGGTACAGGCTGCATTTTGTGCAGCACTTAATCCAATTAGACTTAATTTCCTTGAGCATAAGAATCATTTTGGAGCCCTTAGTTTCAGCCAGAAGACCAGAAATCCACCTGCTTGTCCCTGTTTCCTAAGCAACCCACAAATAGGTCATGTTGCTACATTACTTCTTTGTTCTCTCAGGCTGGCTAATTTGGAGCTCTTTGTGCAGCAGGACATTTCTCGGGGACTCGTTGTCCATTAAGTCTCTTTGATAGCAACAGTTGGTCCCTCCCAGTGTCTCACAGAAGGCCTTCAGTAGGAACAACGGGAGAAATGGATTAGTCCATTGTGTTATTTATTTTTGTGTGTGGTCAGGGATGTACTTGTAAGTTGGTGTGTTCAGACAACTGGATGCATCATATTTGTCTGAATGCAAAAGAATTAAGTAAGCAGGCTTACCCATCTGTCTCTAACATTGTCAAAAGCAGTAGGTGGGTCATCCAGACATAAGAATTCTCTGACTGCCTTGCTTTAGGAGAGACAAAACAATGTTACTCTGTTACCGCATGGTTTTCTCAAACATCCATTAAAGTGTGACAATGTGACAGCAAATAATCTCACAATTCTCACAAATCTCACACAATTCTTAAAGGGGTCTTCGGATGCCCATTTTCCACAAGTTGATATGATTCTCAAGGGTCTTAATGAAAAGCCTCTAATATACTTTGATTAAAAATTCTCAATGGTTTTGTAAAAAAAACACCCTTTTTACCTTGTCAAAATGAGCTCTGCAAAAATCATCTAATTCTAAGGGGTTGTTCCTTTAAATGCAAATGAGCTCTGCTCACCCCACCCCTCTCTTCTCTCTGTGGAGTGACGATCTTGTTTACTTTAGCCGCATTTAGCCGCGTAACCTCCTAACTACCACGTTAAAAGGAAAGGCGTTTGCAAAGATTCATAAAAAAACCCTTATACACACTTCTGCTGTAAGTGAAGCTGGATCACGAATGATTCGCGCAAACATAGACGGATATATGTAGATCGGGAAGCGCATTCCATTCACAAAAAAATTTAATCCACTGCATCTTCAGCGGCTCAGATGTCGGGAGTAAATGACGACCACTATGTTCATTATTACATCCAGCAACAAAACACCTCAATCGCTCAATCGGAGATATTCTTGTCTAACTTACATCCCTGCTTCGGCATCGAAACAAGGAAAGTTACTGGACTGTGACAGCTGGTCTGAGGTAAGAGCTCATGTCAGTCAATTATCGCGGGTGCAGCCTCTGTCGGTGTGACGGCACACCGACAGGCATCTGAGAACGGCTTGATTTGAAAAAGGGGATATTATTTTTACAGATTAATTGAAAACCACGGCATGGACTTTTAGATTAGATTTTAGATTAGATTCAACTTTATTGTCATTACACATGTAGTAATTAGGTCACATTAGGTCTAACCAGGAGTGCAATAAGCAGTAAGTGCAGGATAAAGGTATAAGTTATAAGTGCATTTAAAAGGGATATGTGCAAGGAGAACTATGGGTAATATTTACAGATTGATATACTGTGAGCATAATATACAGATTGCTAGTAACTATAATCAGATTTACAAATAGATGAACAATATATACAAGTTGCTATTAACTGTAATCAGGAATTTGCAGATAGATATGAACAATGTACAGGTTGCTATATTCTATAAACAGGAATTTACAAATAGACATGTACAGATATATATGTAATCAGAAATTTACAAATGTATTGTGCAAAGGATATTTGCTTTTCAAATAGTTATGTACAGTGTAGTACAATAAGTATGAAATAGTGCAATGGTAATGGAGAGAGTATAGGGGTGTGTGAGGGGGGCAAAGGTGTCAGTGGGGGGCAGAGTTCAATAAGGAGACCGCTCTGGGAAAGAAACTGTTCCTCAGTCTGCTGGTTCTTGACCTGGGACACCTAAAGCGCCTACCGGAAGGCAGGAGTGAGAACAGTTTGTGGGCGGGATGAGAGTCATTCTTTAGAATATTGCGTGCTCGACGCATACATTGTTTCTTCTGGATGTCCTCAATGTCTGGAAGTGGAGTCCCTATAATGCGCTGGGCAGTTTTTACCACCCGCTGCTGTGCCTTACACTCAGCAACAGAGCAGTTTCCGTACCAGACTGTGACACAGTTGGTTAGTATGCTTTCTATTGTGCAGCGATAGAAGTTCACCAGGATGGCTGAGGACAGCTGGTTCTTCTTAAGTGTTCTCAAGAAGAAGAGGCGCTGGTGAGCCTTCTTGACCAGGCTAGAGGTGTTGGTGGTCCAGGATAGGTCCTCCGAAATGTGGGTCCCCAGGAACTTGAAGGATGAGACAGGCTCAACAGCCATCCCGTTGATGTGAATGGGTTCATGTGAGCCTCTTCTTCCCTTCCTGAAGTCCACAATGAGCTCCTTGGTCTTAGTGGTGTTAAGGAGCAGATTATTGTCTGTGCACCAAGTGGCCAGGTGCTTGATCTCCTCCCTGTAGGCAGTCTCATCGTTGTTGCTGATGAGACCGATCACCGTAGTGTCATCTGCAAACTTGATGGTGTTAGATCCATGCATAGGCTTGCAGTCATGGGTGAAGAGGGAGTAAAGGAAGGGGCTCAGCACACAGCCCTGTGGTACACCAGTGTTGAGCGTGATGGTAGTGGAGCAGATGTGGCCTGACCTAACATGCTGAGGTCTGTTGGTCAGAAAGTCCATAATCCAGTTGCAAAGTAAGGTGTTAATGTCCAGGTCTCTGAGTTTGGTGATTAACTTAGAGGGTAAGACAGTATTGAATGCTGAGCTAAAGTCAACAAACAGCATTCGTGCATAGGTGTTTGTACTGTCCAGGTGTGTGAGTACAGAGTGCAGCGCTATGGAGACTGCATCCTCAGTATTCCTACTGCCACGGTAGGCAAACTGGAGTGGGTCCAGTGAGGATTGGAGAGAGTCCTTTAGGTGTGTCAGGACCAACCGCTCAAAGCACTTCATGATGATGGGTGTGAGTGCTACAGGGTGGTAGTCATTCAGGCATGTTGGGCTAGAGTGTTTCGGCACTGGCACAATTGAGGTAGATTTAAAGCATGCTGGTACAGCTGCTTGGGCAAGGGACATGTTAAAAATGTCTTTGAATACCCCAGCGAGCTGCTCTGCACATGCCCTCAGTACGCGCCCAGGGATACCGTCTGGTCCAGCAGCCTTGCGTGCGTTGATCCTGCTCAGTGCGGTGTAGACATCAGAGGAGGTAAGAGTGAAGGGTGAGTGGTCGGTTGAGGAGGCGATCTTGGTGGCAGTCTCTTTATTGTCTCTCTCAAAGCGAGCATAAAAGTCATTAAACTCATTCAGAAAGAAGACATTAGTGGCTGTGGGGGTGGAGTGACTGGGTTTGTAGTCGCTGATGGCCTGGATGCCCTGCCACATGCGTCGAGGGTCAGAGTTCGAAAAGTGCTCCTCTAGCTTTAGTTTGTAGCAGTGCTTAGCCTTTTTGATGCCCCTCTTCAGATTAGCCCTGGAAGTGCTGTAGGCCTGTGCATCACCTGATCTGAAGGCAGTGTTGCGTGCCTTTAACAGGATATGCACCTCCTTGTTCATCCATGGCTTCTGATTTGGGTATATGGTGATCTGCTTCTGGGTTGTAACACTGTCAATGGTAGTGTTGATGTAATCCAGAACAGAGGAAGTGTAGCTGTCTATGTTCGTGTGAGAGCCACAGGTGGCCTGAGTAGCAAACATACTCCAGTCCGTGTGTAGAAACCTGTCCTGGAGTGTGAAGTCTACCCCCGCTGGCCACACTTTGATGGTCTTCACTGATGGCTTCACACGGTTGATGAGGGGTGAATACTTGGTGGTGAGGAACCAAGAAAGGTGGTCTGATTGTCCCAAGTGGGGGAGGGGGGTCACAATATAGGCTTCAGCCATGTTTGTGTATACATGGTCTAAAGTTTTGTTCCTCTGGTGTGACAAAAAATGTTTTGGTGAAATTTGGGGAGTACTGTCTTTAAGTTGGAGTGATTAAAATCCCCCGCAACAATAAATGCAGCCTCCGGGTGAACAGTTTGTTGTTTGCTGATGGCCGCGTGAAGTTCGTTCATAGCAAGCTTGGCATCAGCATCGGGAGGAATGTAAGCAGCAGTTATAATGGTGGAGGTGAACTCCCGTGGCAGATAAAATCATTATATCATTTATCATTATATCATTTATCATTATAGGGTAGATTTGTACCTACACTGCCAACACACATTAATGTTCAAACAACATGAAAAAGTGAACTTAGCATCCGATGATCCCTTTAACAACAGTGCTAGCACATATCATATAGTTGTTGACAGTATTTGTCAAGCTCAATCTTTCAACCCTGTAACTGCAGCAAAATCATCAAACAAGTGTATTTTTAGGTTAATATGAAGTAATATGAAGAAATATGAGTTCATTAAATATACATTTTGGTCCCAAACAAACTAACGCTACTGAGTGACAGCTTAATTTAGGCTAAATCTGGAACCCTGTTACCCATTCAAACAGCTCAAATAATGATATACACACTGCCTGGCCAAAAAAAGTCACTTTCTGTATTTATTTCTCAAACAACTATGTTGGAAGATGTACCCATGTACTTGTTCTAGGATGACAATGTCAACATTCATTGGACCTAAATTGTGAAATAGTGCTTCAGGGAGCAAGAGGAATCATTTTCATGAATTGGCCACCACAGAGTCGTGACCTTAACCCTACTGAAAGTCTTTAGGATGTGCTGGAGTCAACTATACAGAGTGGTTGAACTCTCCCATTGTCAGTTCTCAGCCAAGAAATAATGCAACTTTTGATGGAAATAAATGTTGTGATGTTGCAATGCCACAGTGAAAGCAAAATGTTATCAAATCTAAAGGTGGTTCGATGATATATTAGAATGTGCAACTTCTTTTTGGACAGCAGTGTAAAGTCGACTCCAGCGCATCCCAAAAGACTTTCAATGGGTTTAGGTCAGGACTCTGCGGTTGCCAGTCTTTCACAATTTGAGCATGATGAATCTTGACATTGTTATCTTGGAATATGGATTTCTTCTAAAATTGCATTCTGTGACACAACAACTATAGTATTTCAAAAATCATACTGGGTTTTCTTCTCCACCATTGCAGCTTGCTGGAAGAAATGCACAGTGATACAAACAGTGAATATTTACTTTACAAGTCAGTTTTATACCCTATATGCAGATTTTAATTTCCGGGCCAGATTAAAGACAAAATCTTATGGTGTGTGCACACCGTAAGTGAAGCGAAAAATTCATACTTGGGATGTACTCGGATTACTTACGGGATGTTTTTTGCATCACTCATTTGAATAAAAACATAAAAATAAATATAGCTGCAAGCAGCGATTATCAGGGTTCAAGCGTTTTAGGGCATTTAGGTATGTATAAAAACAGACATTACATATTATTTATCAAACCTGTAACAACCTAAATCAATGATTTAAAAAATAATTTTGGCAAATTCGCATAACCATAGAAAAAATATGTTTTTTAATGTTTATGAGTGTTATAGTGCCAATTGTGGTCTGCATGCTTGTTTAGAATCACCTGTCCCATGTGCTCACCAGGTTTCATGAAGTTTTGAGTTTTCCTTTAGGCTTTATGGGTATTTTGGGTATATTTGGACAGACCCCTTTCCTAAAAGACCCTGTTATAGCTTCCCAAAGGGTAAATTTTAAATATTTTTGATAATTATTTACCTAGAAAGTCCAGAGTATTGCACTGCAGTGTTTTTCTCCTAAGACTAGTTCGCAAAATTTTTTTATTTTCTCAATCATTTAACAAACTGTTTGATTGACAGCAGTGGTTCTAGAGGCAAAGTAGTTCGGAATGAGGAGGTCTATTGTATGATATAAATATCATGCATATGTGTGAAAAACCACGCAACATACAATTACCCCCAGTGGCTGATTTCTTTCAAATTTCTCACAGACACAGTCAAACAGGGCCACCAAGTTTCGTTCTGATCGACCTCAGAGTTTGGTGAAGATATCTTATTCCGTTCAAAAATTATAGCCGTTTTAGTAAAAGCGGACATCCCCCTTTTGAAACGTTTTGGTGTCCCTTTGTGATGGAGGGTTAAAAGTTCAACTTTCTTTGATAATTAGTGATATTCAATCTCCAAAGAATATTTCTGCACTGGTTTGGTTCCAATGGGGCAAAAAACCTAGGACTAGTTTGCAAAAATAGGTTTTTCGAAAAATGCTAAATACCCAAAATTTTGCTGGGTGACGGACGAATCCAAGGCATGTGTTTTGTCCGGCGTGAGCCAACGGTACTTGAGCCTGCGACTGACGGTTTAGGAGTTATGAGCGATATCATACTTTTGATCACTGTAGCGCCCCCATGTTGTGGTGTGAGTACTACCATCCCTCCAAGTTATGGTTTGGTCTGCCCAATCAGCGGGCAATGTGTCTTGCAAATTTTCTGTATTTTTCAACTTGCGTGGTAGACCCAGTTGAGGCGAATATCCCGCATTTCCAATATCCATGGCAAATGTGTTGCCCAATTTGCGTCATTCGCACCGCCCGGCCAAAAGCAAATGTAATTATTTGCGTGAGTAGATTACAAGTCAATGCAAAGATGCAAACAGATGCGAATGCGCAACACATGCTTCCAAAAATTTCAACTCCAGCAGAAAATTTGCCTGAGGCATTCTCACGCAAGCCAATCAGGAAAGGGCTAATTGACATGTCCGGATGTATCAGAAAATGGCATTATGTTTTGTTTTTATTCGTGTGAGTGACACAAAAAAGGGGATCAGTCTGGTTTACACATATTATGGAACTTTTTTTCAAAACCTGTATCATTTTTTTTTTCTGCGGAACTCCCAAAAACATTTTTAAGAATGTTTCAAACATTTTTCGTCCATACAATGAAAGTCAACAGGGTATAAAAACAACAACTGACCAACAACACTAGACCACGCTGACTTTGTTGTAAGGAAAAAAAAAACATTTTTCAAAATATCTTCTTTTGTGTTCAAGAGAGTAAAGAATGTCATGCAGGGGTGCGTTTCCCATACAACGACGTAGCTCACTGATTAACCTCCATAGTACGATGCATTGTTGTGGAAATGAACTAGCTAGTCGTGACTGTTTCGCGAACATGGTCCCATCTCCGTTGCTTGAACCACATTAGTTCAACAATGTAGGGCCGTTGTTAATGACATCACCGTGTAATAACTTATGCTATTTAACTGATTAGAGATCTCTAAAATGCAGCTATATTGAACATGGCACCTGATTACTAATTTACTATTTTTGGTTCCGTCATTTCGCTTTATTTGATGTTTGATTCATCGTGGGTTCCCTCTTACGTCATACTCTGGCATGCACACTATTCAAAAACTGTGCCTAAAGAGGAAGCTTAAAAGGGTTCACTTTTACATGTTGTTTGAACATTAATGTGTGTTGGCAGTGTATGTACAAATCTACCCTATAATGATTCAAATCCATGCAGTGGTTTTTAATTAATCTGTAAAAATAATATTCCCTTTTTCAAATCGAGCCATTCTCAGATGCCTGTTATTGTCGCGTCACACCAATAGAGGCCGCTCCCACAATACTTGATTGACATGAGCGTTTTACCTCAGATCAGCTGTAACAGTCCAGTAACTTTCCATGTTTTGATGCCAGAGCAGGGATGTAAGTTAGACAAGAATATCTCAGATTGAACGACTGAGGTGTTGTGTTGCTGGATGTAATAATGAACATAGTGGTCGTCATTTACGAATGCGCCTCCCGATCTACATATATCCGTCTATGTTCGCGCGAATCATTTATGATCCAGCTTCACTTACAGCAGAACTGAGTATAAGGGTTTTTTTATGAATCTTTGCGATCACCTTTCCTAATAAAGTGCTAGTTAGCAAGTTTAGCGGCTAAACGCGGCTAAAGTAAACAGGCTCGTCAATCCACAGAGAAGAGAGGGGCGGGGCGAGCAGAGTTCATTTGCATTTAAAGCAACCTCAACCAGAACGAGATGATTTTTGCAGAGCTGATTTTGGCAAGGTAAAAAGGGCGTTGTTTTACACAACTATTGAGAATTTTTAACCAAAGTATATTATAGACTTTTCATTAAGACCCTAAAGAATCATATCAACTTGTGGAAAATGGGCATCCAATGACCCCTTTAAAAATATATAGATTAAAATGCATTTATAATTAGATAGAGTTAAAGATATAGATTGTACTGCATGTTAGCTTGCTTATTGTGCATAGTTTATTGAGCCCATATGTCTTACTAACAAGGAACTATATTCTTCTAACCACAGGTCGAGAGCTGTAGTTCCAGCCACGTATGTTTGTGACGCTGTTTGCGAATGTTTGTTTGAACTATGGTTTTGGGAAACACCGAATCATTCAGCTGTGTTGGTAACGACGGAACTTGCGACCATAGTTGGGTAACGATGCTTTTGGGAAACGCACCCCAGGTTTAGAATGACATGAGGGTTAATAAATGATGATGATTATTTATTTGCTAACAGAAGAATAATGTAATAAGTACCTATTTCGCACATCTTTTTGAGCAATCAGGGTTTGTAGAAAGTCTTGTAGACCCAGTTGTCTCTCTTCTAGAAATTCAGTGCTGAAGTTGTTGAACCAACGCTTTGGTGGTAGGACAAAGTTAACTGAAGGAAACATCTCCTTCAGCTGAAAAGACACACAAAAAGAGTCACCCACATCTAAAAGAAGGAAATTCTAAGAAAAACTGAGCATGTCTCCATTACTGCACCATCAGCTGACATGAGTCACCTGTGCCTGACCTTGTCATGTAGTCAACTCTCAACTCCAGATGTCAACTCTCATCTGGTGCACGCTTCAGTAAGATCTTGTAAACCTGAGAAGTGCAGAAAAAGAACATCACGTTCTCTTTATCACTAAAAATTGCCTTTGAATCATCACAGATGGCAATGCTGTGTCATTTTCCAACTGTTTCCATGAAAGATTCAAAGTATTTTATTCACCACCATGTGACTCTTAAAGGGACAAATCACACAAAAATAAAAATTCTGTCAACATTTACTCACCCTCAGGTTGTTCCAAACTCAAAAGACTTTTGTTCATCTTCAAAACAAGAATAAAAACATTTTTAATCGAGCTTGGTAAGTTTTCTGTCCTCTTTACAATTCAAAATGTTCATAAAAACAATGTAAAAGTAATCCAATTTAGTGATTTAACCAAGTATTCTGAAAAGACAAGATCATTTTATAAGATGAACAGATGTAATTTTGGTTTCACATATAAACTGATTAACGCACATTGGTTCATATGGATCATATTTATGTTTTTTATAAACTTTTGAATCATCAAAGTTTTGGTTACTTTCAATGGAGAGACAGAAATCTCTCAGGTTTCATAAATAATACCTTCATTTGTGTTCTGAAGTTGAACAAAAAAATTGTGGTTTTGGAATGACAAGAGGGTGAGTTCATTTTTGGGTGAACAATGCTTCATTTAAGTTCAGTTTGAAACAAAGGAACAATATCACTCTGGAAGACACTTTGATATTTTTATGATGCATTTGGTTCCTTTTAAAGTGTGAAGCTCCAGTCCATATTCTTTGTAACTGCATGTATAAAATTACCAGATTACCAGATTATTCAGAATTTCTGCTTTTGTGTTCCACACAAACAAAGACAGGCAGGTTTGGAACAACTTGAGGGCAAGTAAATAATGACAGAATTTTAATTTAGGGGTGAAATATGCCCAATGAGTGCTATAGAATCAAAAAAAGAACAACAGACAATCTGATACTCATGGCAGCAGAGTGAAAAGAAACCACAAATAAGTAAATCCTTACTGTAAACTTTGTCTTTTCCTCCATAACTTTATAGCCAAGCACGGTGACCTTGAGTGTCCTCTCTTCAATGCTCCCTCTGCAAAATCCATTGCTGTAATACTCCATCACATTCCCTCTCCTTACAACATCTGGACTGTGGCTCTGGTAAAACATGTTGTATCTTCTGCAGCGTTGTGTCTGATGTTCTCAGAACACATCCTATTTAAAAGAATAGGGACAGAAACAAAGAGTGTGAATAATTGTTTAAAAAAATTGATTGATTAAATCAAATGTTATTAGAAACATCACAGATAAAGCATGAGATACAGCATGAGAATTCCTCATTTGTTCACAAGCACATATAAATATAAATATGACTTTCTGTCTTACCAGAAGTAGCTTGATAATCTGTTCGGGTGTTTTGACTGGCTTGGGACCTGGTGAAAAAAAAAGAATCATAAATCTAATGTTAGCAGAAGTTGACTGAATGTCATCTTCTGCATTCATTACTATTAAGAGAAGTGAATCAGTACATTGGTCACAAATGAGACACAACCAAACCACACCTTCTTCTTGTACGATCAAATTTAAAGTTATTTATATAACAAGGTTGTGGTGAATGTGGATCTACAAAATCCTAGCACAAAAATAACCTTTCTATAAAATCCTCCCCCCACCCTCTTATTTTAGGTAGATTTTATTTATTTTTTATCTAATTCTAAGAAAAACAATGGGCAGCCGTGGCCTAATGGTTAGGGAGTCTGACTTATAACTGAAAGGTTGTGGGTTTGAGTCCCAGGTCTAGCAGGGATTGAAGGTGGGGGGGAGTGAATAACCAGTGCTCTCTCCACCCTTAATACCATGCAAGACACCAAACCCCCAACTGCTCCCTGGGTGCTGCAGCGATGGCTGCCCACTGCTCTGGGTGTGTGTTCACAGTGTGTGTGTGCGTGGATGGGTTAAATGCAGAGCACAGATTCCGAGTATGGGTCATGTCCTTTCCTTTCCAATGCCAAGATGCTTTGTGTAGAATTAAAACTGGCCCATTCTTTCTCCCTGCTGTGTAATGACTGGTTTCACAACACCATTAAAGTTCCCTAATGGCTGCCTTTGTTTTGCATTTTGTTGATGGAAAGTGGAAAAGTTAGGTGTTGGAAAAATAATTAACACATCGCTGCTCGGATCCGTTAAATCCTTAAGTCGCTGGGGTATATTTGTAGCAATAGCCAAAAAACATTGTATGGGTCAAAATTATTATTAATAAATTAATAAATAAATTAATAAATTATTTATTTATTTTTCATTTATGGAAAAAATCATTAGGAAATTAAGTAAAGATCATGTTCCATGAAGATATTTTGTAAAATTCCTATTGTAAATATATGAAAACTTAATTTTTGATTAGTAATATACATTGTTAAGAACTTTAAAGGCAATTTTCTCAATATTTTGATTTTTTTGCACCCTCAGATTCCAGATTTTCAAATAGTTTCCACCAAATATCGTCCCTAACAAACCATACATCAATGGAAAGCTTATTTATTCAGCTTTCAGATGATGTATAAATCTCAATTTTGAAAAATTGACCCTTATGACTGGTTTTGTGATCCAGGGTCACATATGTAAAATCCCACTGCAGGTTTTACTGGTAGGCACCAGATGGCGCCATTGGGACTTGCGTTGGTTATTCAATTTACCCAATGGTAACAAGTTCTTTTTGAAAATGTATTTAATTCAGTCCGTAAATAAACACGAAAACTCAATTGTGTTACGTACTTTATTCTGCAATTCATTATTGTTTTTTCATATGATATGTTAGATACTGAAAATTAGTCTATGAATATGGACACAGCAGATGAAGTAAAAAGTTAAAATGTATCTAAACTTACATACTAGCTTTTATTAAATGTACTGTAATAGTGTAGGCATACAGATAGACATAAACATCTGTATTTCGATCTCCCCTTTCTTAATTTTGTTAACTACCTTTTCTGATAATCATAAAGTATAAAATATAGCAGGAGAATATACACCAGCCTGTTTCAGTCACTCAAATCAATATACTTCCCCTATGACCAGAAGTGAAGTATATGCAGCTCTGTTTGTTGTAGTGAATGCCAGGGGGTACCAGGGGGTTGAAAATATTTCCATTTTGCTTTTTTAAAATCTGTGATATATATATATATATATATATATATATATATATATATATATGATTTCAAATTATTACAAAATTTGTCCAATTTGTAAACACATTTTTATTTAACAAACAATAAGGCCAAATTAATAAGCTTTATTAAATTAAATGGTTTATGAACTGTTTTCCCCACAAAGTCAAACGTTTTAAAAAAGTTTTTTTTTTTTTTTTTTTTTTTTTTTAATACAATGTAGGTTAATCCAATGTACGCACACACACACATGCATGCACAAAATGCCAAATGACCAAAAGGATGCCCCTTATTTATGGGTGTGTGATGTAGACAAAAATTGTATAATATTTTTGTGGGGATTTTTGTCAATAATGATTAATGATTAATATTTGCCGTGTGTTTTTGTGCTAGTTTAGGCTTGTCATAGATAAATAAATATGACACTAAAACCGCCAGTACGTGGCGGCAAGTGTCTGTTTTAATGAATATTTCATAATTCTTTCAAAATGGCTGATTCAGTTTGGATCGAATCAAGTGGACTATTTTTATTGAATGGGTCATTTTACTGTAATAATTAATGGTATTGCTAAATGTTATCCAGTTATCCATATTTAAACAATATCACAATCAAGAATGATCTGATCTGATAAATTAATGTAAAAATATTTTTTTGCACCAACAAAAATTGCTTCAAACAAAACCAATAAAGGCAGGGTAAGTGATTTGGTTAAAAAACTTTTTTTTGTTGGTTGAAAGTCTCTTCACATCCTGATAATTTAAAGGTGCTGTATGTAATTTGTTTTTTACTCTTATTAAAGCATAAAAACACTCTATTTTTTTTTTTTGCAGATATTCAGGAAACATGCTACATGCACATATTTCACAAAAAGTCGGAATGTCTGTTTTTGTCTGTGCGATTCCGCCCCCTTACAGTTTACTCAATAATATTTTGACAGCCTGTATTGCCAGTTTCAAGAAAACACAGCATACAGCAGTCATAGAAGCACTGCATCTTTAAGTAGTCTAAATGTATTTATATGCATTTTATATAGTCTGTGAAAGGTGTTTGTCCAATCATATCCCTCGGTCCGAGGGCTACCATAGGCTGTCCTAGCTGCTATTAACATATGTATTTGCATACTTGCGTGCACTCTATTAGCGCAGACATGATACGAAATCAGCACGTTCCATTACACTACTGCTGACCGAGTAAGAATAGAAGGTGTTATTATTGTGATATTGAGCGTTTTGTACTGTAATGTTTTTTCATGGGTGAATGAGACATGAGGTAATTGACAGCGTTGCATTCAACCCAACACCAACAACGTCTCTCATTAGGTCTGCCTGTGCACATTTATGTGTTTTAGAGGAGGCGTGGCTATGGAGAGTGAATTGCAGTAACATAAAGTGGTGCTGAATGAATCATTTGAATGAATGACTAAATGACTCAATGATAAAGATAGTCGCTTGTCGCCATCTACTGGCGAAATGATGCAAGTTGCAGAAAAGTAAGTCTGACACAGACTGACAGACTGACACTGTCTGGATAAAAACAGTGACATTTATGTCATTAAGTTTTAATAGTTGGGTGTTTCAATTTTCATATTTTCAAATGGCAATCTCTCTTCCACAACTGATGTAACTTTACATTATAAAATACCAAATAACTTCCACCTATGCACCAGATTTCCAATAATGTACTTTTCGTTGGTTGTTTTTGGCACAATCATCACCATTAACAGAACGAGCAGTAATGTTCCTCAGGGCACTTCCCCTCCAAATGTGCCAAAAGCAAAACACTTCAGGTTACCAAGGCAACCATCCTCTGCATGGCAGCTTGTTGTTATCATTACTAAACCCAGAACCACAGGCAATGATGTACCTGAGGAGGGAATTTATTTCTATTGCATGTCAGCATGCATTTCTTTAAAGTTTCTCTATCTGTCACAGGCTGGATGCAGTGCCATATTATTGTGAGGAAAAAAAAAAAAATCTCGTGTTGGGAATTCCCTTTGTAACATCATAATGGAATCACCCATTGGTCAAAAACATGAATACAAACGTCATACCGACGTCTTTGACCATTTTTTAAACAGTTCAAATAAGTTCAAAAACGTGAAACAACACTATAAATAACTATTGTTATTATTACTATTACTATTATATTTAATTATTGCATAATCCTTATATAATTATTATATTAAAATACAAATTATTATATATATATATATAAAAAAACAAAATAAATACGATAACACGATAGCAAGTGGAAGTCGAAATTATATTGTGCTGTGTATAAAATTTCAGAGTCCAAAAAACGATATTTTCAAACTGAAAACTTATGAGTTATGTGTAAAAGTTAATAATCCTCAATAACAACAGAATTTTTTTAAAAAGCTGAATATGCACAGTTCACACAATGTTCATGTCAGGTGAATGTACCCAAATATGTCATCAAATCAAACGTGCAACCCTTCGACACCCGGAAGCTGAAGTCACAGTCGTGTGATCGGCGTTGTTTTTTCCCCACCTGTATTCCGAGAAATCCCGTCCCCTTCGACAGGATTGGCTGTAAGGGTTTAAAACGCGTCTGCGATTGGACACGTGAGATGTCATTCATCTACCCGCAGCAAACAGTGATCAGGTCAAGGGCGGGACTAGACGGGTGGTTACACACAAAAAAAAATAACGTTGCGGTTTTAGTCCGACCCACTCATTCACACACCTGCGAAGAATTTGTCAAGCGCTCACCCACCGCGACGACCCCGTTTCGTCATCGTTAAATCTTAAACTGCGGTGATTTTATGTGATTTTGGCGGTAATTTACAGTTTGTTTTATGGCGTGATATAAAATGCGTTGTTCGGATTGGGGGCGTGTCTCCAAGCGCGAGCTGTAGGACACATTTCTTTTCCATCTGTTATTCTGTAACACTTTTAACAAGGATATTTTGACTACATAATATAGTAGTCAGACAGATGCACCTAAACGCCTGTCTCTGAGTAACGTAGTAAGTAGATTAGATCGCAGTCACAACATGTAGATAAAATTACATGCGCGATATTTTCTCTCTCTGTGAGGGTTTTCAGCAGTAGCAGTGCGCTTTCGGTTCCCCTTTCTGTTAAAGCTGAACGGGCCCGTCTCGTCTCATAATATCCTGAAACATGGAGCACACCGGCTGCGTCAACATCTGCAGTCTCACCAGCACCTTACCGGTGATCCCGTATCGGAAACTAACGGACCTGCACTACATCAGTAAAGGAGGCTTTGGGACCGTGTTCAGGGCGCAGCACAGTGACTGGCGCACCACAGTGGCGATCAAGTGCTTGAAACTGGATTCACCGGTTGGTGAGAGGTGGGTTCATTCAGTGCACTTGTGATCTCTACTTTGCTTCCTTATTAGCTCAAATGCATGGCTCCTAAAACATTGTCAAAATCTGATATGCTACTTATTGATGTACTGCGATTGTTTCAGTCTGGTAGGACCATACATGCTGGTTGTTGCAGGTTTTTAGGAAAAGATAGTGTCCAAATAAGGTCACTGATCTAAACTATTATGCAGCACTTACGTACATACGTTAAGTATGCGGCCAGACAGCATGCTTTGGAGGTCCTGCAGTTGGGAACTGTATGTTCAAGACGTGTGAATGTATTTTTAGTTCTGTGGCCCATACAAAGTAAGAATATGATGGGCTAGAAGCTCTTTTGAGACTGTTTTGTGCTAATAAGCACCGAGTTACAGCTCAGAAGTTCTTGTCAACAGTTCAGGGTTTCTGATCATGGAAAACCTGGAAATGTTATGGAATGTGATTTCCAGGCCTGGAAGAGGCATGTAAAGAAGTTTTGAGTAGTTAATAGTTAACTGAAAGTTCTGTCATATTTGACTCAACCTTATTTGTTTTTTTTTCAACACTAAAGAAGAAATTCAGGAAAAAGTATTGGTCACTGTTTTAGGGATGCACAATGTCTGTATTATAACATTTACCAACTGTTTTTAAAATTTTATTTATTTTTTTAAATAAATCAGAATCATCCGATATTGGATGACTAATGGTAAAAGAGGGGCAAATGAGCATTTATGCCGTCATCTGTCACTCAGTAATAGTTTACACAGAAATGAAAAGTATGTCATCTTTTTTCACACTTCTGTTCATCTTCAAAATGCAAAGAGGATTATTAAGAAATGGTCCATTATGAACTTTTTGAAACCAGTGTTAATTTTGACTGGCATTTTTGATTTAGTCTTAGTCTTTATCTTGAGACTAAAAAGCTTAATAGTCTTAGTCACGTGTTAGTCATTTGAATCTTTAGTCATTGCATTTTTGTCAACTTTTAGTCATTACTTTTAGTCAAACTGCAGTTACCAACATTTATTTTGGTAGCTCTTTTAGTCTTCAAACAAAAATAACCATTCATTCTTTAGACCAAATCAAAGCTTATGATAAATATGAATCAGTGATTGAATTTGGGAAAACTTGAATAAATTATGAAAATTTTCTTTTTTGGGTGAACTATCCCTTTAACAGTATGGAAAAAGGAGTACTTATTATTATACTTGTACTTCTACTTATCATTATATAAATATTATAATTATAGTTATATATAGTTTATAATTTTTGAAAAAGAGGCACAATAAGACAGATACGCTAGAGATGCAAATTAAACTCATTTTTCAGATACGGTATGTTTAATTGACATGTAGGCTATACATTTATTTAACGTCTTTTGGTTAACATTATTGATATGTAGGTATTTAATTAGGAATGCTGTCCCTCTGAGGCATGTAATACTGACACATTCTGTTTTTACCCACCTGTTTACGTTTGCTTAAGCCATAACTTACATAATTTACGTGAGATACTCACATTTGGACTACTGTGTGTGCATTTGAGCACTGAGAACTGATCGCATGCTGTCTGAAAACAGAAGAAGTGGAGGCTGCGCGAGAGAGAGCACTTCTGGTGTTTGTCTATCAGCGCGATTCCACCTATCCCGCCTTCACTAACTTTAAGTTAGATCTGGTGATTCTATCCCTAACCCTTCAGGTGCTGAGGCCATTGTTTCAGATCCCAAGTTCACATTTTGGTAGCCTATCTTTCCGTTACTGCTGCCATGCTGAAACTAGACATGCAAACGCCCCTTATCCAATCTAATGACAGAGACGCACATTTTGAAAGAGGACAGTTAGCCTGTAGGATGTACTTTCAATGTCTGGTAGTCCTCAAATAACATTCTCGTCCCGTCTCGTCTTGTTAACGAAGAGGCGACATAAGTTTCGGCATACTTTTAATCATCATATATTAGTTTTAGCTCGTCAACGTCTCGTCTTCGTCACAGAAAAAAATGTTTGTAAACAAATATTTTTCAGTGTCGTCTTCGTTGACGAAATTAACACTGTTTGAAACAAGAGTTTTGGGTGACTTTCAGCAGAGAGACAGAAATCTCTCCGGTTTCATTGAAAGTATCTTAACTTGTGTTTAGAAAGATGAATGAAAAATATGGGTTTAGAACAGTGTGAGGGTGAGAACTGATGACAGAATTATAATTTTTTGGTGAGCTAATATTTCACTAAAATTATTAATTGTAATTTTTAGCGAATCCCAAAGGTGAGCTAATATTTCACTAAAATTATTAATTGTAATTTTTAGCGAATCCCAAAATTACATATATATTTGTTCAGACTGTATTAAGTGACAACATTGAGAAATCCCTTGAGGCATTTAAAATGAGTGATTTTAGTTTGTCGTTTCATTTTTAATTTGTCAGAAGAAAATGTAGTTTTAGTATCCTCCAGTAATGTGAAAATAATTATCAGCTTATCAGTATTGTCCAGAATTTTAATATTGAATATTACATTTTAATAGTTAATGTAATTGTAATATTCTCCTTTCATAAAAAAAGAACACAAAAGCATTATAAAAACATAATTTATGAACTGTTCTGAGATGCCAAGATTGTCAAGATTTTCCCTGAACAAAGTCCATGGAAAAATGGATAATGCGAGGTATAATGGAAAAAATATTGTGTAAATTCAGTGGTTGAAAGCTGTGGGAATCCAGGCAGTATGTAACTTCTACTGTATCTATTTAATAATATTGTCTGATAGAGAAACCCCCAGTCTTTGTCTAATCATTCATCTTTTTTACAGGGAAAGGAATTGTTTATTGAAGGAAGCTGAGGTGCTTCACAAAGCTCGATTTAACCACATCATCCAGATCTTTGGGGTGTGTAACGAGCCTGAATTCTTCTGCATTGTGACTGAGTACATGACCAACGGATCACTGGATGAGCTCCTACATGAGGTATAACTGTACAAACAGCATTCCTTGTACATTACATACTTCCTGTTTAGTCTGGTAGTATTAGTGTAATAATTCAATTTGAGTTTGCGTAATGTACAGTTTCACTTTCTGCTTTGTGGCATATAGGTTCTTGAATGTTCACTTCTGTATTTTCTTTTTGCATTACAGAAAGATATGTACCCAGTGGTGGCCTGGCCCTTGAGGCTGCGTATTCTTTATGAGATTGCTTTAGGAGTCAACTTCCTCCACAATATGACACCACCCCTTCTACACCATGATCTTAAAACTCAGAACATCCTGATGGATGGGGAGTACCATGTTAAGGTTTGTGGAGATTTGTTTGAAGATGTCTCCATTCAACATTTTATTAGACTTTCATATGTGTGTTTGGATGCATTTGTAGATACTTTCTTTCCTGGAACTTGCAAATGCAGTTGTTGAGGTATTTAAATGTCAGGGTGATCAACTAGAAGTTTTTGTTGGAATTTGAGTTGTTGTTGTAATGTGTTGAAATCCATATTTTGACTTTCTTCTGTGGAACACAAAAGGAGATATTTTGAAAAATGTACTGGTCACTCTTTTACTTGCTACTACAATGGGGACTGAAGCTCTGAAGCTTCAAAAAGGACACAAAAGCACAATAAAAGTATCATGGAAGGGCTCCATATTAGAGATGCACCGATTGACCGGACTGGGACTGGAATTAGCCCTTTTTCCACATGACCAGCCCGTTTTGACGTCACAATTATGGTGACTGATAATGTATTTGTGTCGTGCTAGATAAGGCTTGCGCAACCTGAGTCAGTATGCGTGAGAGACGCATGTAGAAATCAAAACAAATGAGTGCTACAGTGCTCATAGAATGTTATATATACATACTGCGTTACCAAAAAAAAAAAAAGATATTTATAATATACTTCTTTAGGTAAGCAACGTTGAACAACGTTTCCCTGAATGTCAACATGATTGCAATGTGACACTGATTTTTGTTGCGACCCATTTAGGGCCCCACGTAAGAAAACCATTCTAAACAAATGTAACAGTGGCAAGGGCAAAAAGTTAAGATTTTATTGTACAAATAAAAAGAATATGACCAAAAATAGAAACATCAAGAAATGTATTTAAACAAAAACAAATCATAAACAAGGACTGGTGAGCTAACTAGTTTAAACTACAACTTACTCAAGAGTTAAGAAAACTTCTTATCTCCCGATGAAGAAATCAAACACAACAAAATCTTCCGGGTCAGCTCACTTACTTATGCTTTCTGTGTACTCTGTAGTAACTAAACAATCACTCACCATCCTTGAACAAAAGAGAATAATGAAAACCAAAATCAAAGACAAAACAGAGTTCCTAGGGCAAGCCGCCTTTGAAGTGCCACCAGCAGCTCTTAAATAGGCAGAGGCTTCAGGTGTTCTTACTAGTCTTTGCCCCCATCCAATTAGCAGCTGCACTCAGAAAAGAAAACAGAAAAAGAAAGAGCAGGGGCTCGTAACATTTTGTACAGTAGTAGTTCAATAAATAAGAAGTTCAAATTAAGTGACTAACATTTTAGACACTATATTGACTGTTTTTGCTCGTTTTTGCTCAGTTACGCTGACAAAAATAGTTTTTGACGTTTTTGAACGAATCAAGTGAGTCAGGGATTCAGAAACCCATTCATAAAAAATTCTAAATGAATCTGCCATTTGAACGAATCGGTTGAATGAATGACTAAATAACTCATTTGCCAGCACCTACTGGTGATTTGGTTTCATATTTAAAAGTATCACTGCATTTCCCCACTTTTCTTATTTGTATGTTTAAAAAAATATTTAAAACATTAATCTTATAAAATGATTTGTGTATTTGAAATTTTGCAGTGTGAATGCATTTATAGAGAATATCTGTAACTTACTCAAGATTGGGGGAATTGTATTGTTTTATAAAAAAGAAAAAAAGAAAAAGAAATTGCAATCAGTGCATCTCTACTCCATATCATTTGTGTGCTGTAATTCCAGTTTTCTTAAGCTATATGATAGCTTTGCATAAGAAGCAGACTGACATTTTAGTTATTCACTAAAAATGCACCCTTTAAAACCCTAGTCTTTTTTCATTGTAATTGGAAATGAACCAAAAAAGCAAGATATAAAAAAAGGGTTAGAAAATGGTGACAAATGTAGTACAATGGTCTTTTAGAATTTTGTGTCTTGACAGACACCATTGAAAAAACGATACTGGTTATTAACCAATAATCAGCATACGTTTTGAAATTGACTAATTAATTAACTATGATTTTGCTTCAATACACTCCTAATTTGCTTTAGTATGTGCTTTGTAAGTACTAATAAAAAGCCAGTAATTAATAGTGAGAATTTGTCCCTGAACTAAAATGTTACCATTCATTTTGCTGTAACCTCTCATCTAACGTGCATCTTGTCTGTCTATTTTTGTGAATAGATAGCTGATTTTGGCTTATCTAAATGGCGCCAGCTCTCTATCACTAAAGGGTCCGGCTCTAAACCTGCCGAAATGGGAGGCACAGTCATCTATATGCCACCTGAGGAGTATGAACCTTCCAAGAACCGCAGAGCTGATGTCAAATATGACATGTACAGGTCAGTTTCTGTAGATTTTACAAAGCTTCCAGTTTTGACCGGATGAGTGAACTTCCTTCTGAGTTTCAAATTATATACCTCAGGCTTTTAAAGTACTGCTCTCTCAGTTCCTGTAATTTTTGGGGGGGGCATCCCCTTAAGACGTTAAGCTGTCCTTATTGCACCATAGCCCCAGTTTGTTGCTGACTCAGCGAAATTCCTGTCAGATAAGGGACATGTTCCACCCTTAACTGATCTTCAGAGTTCATATGGTGAGCCTGGAAATGTCAGGGGAATTTTAAAAGTGATTTTCAGACCTGGAAAAGTCAGGAAACATTTTTCTAGTTATTATCACTATAATATTTTATCAGCTAGAAACCTATAAAGTCCTGCTCCAAGTCACAAGTGAACGGAAAAGTAAAAAAAAAATACAGATGTGCAAACCCTTTGTTTGGGTGGGAGGAATGTAGCAATACAAAATATTGAATATGATGGGTAGATTTTATAATACGTTACCAATTTTCCAGAACGAAGAGAGGATGGGTTTAATCATAGCTCATAGCTCACCAAAAGTACTCATGAAAGAGGCCTTTATTTTGTTCTTTCACTGCTCTGGTCAAAAAAGGGAAGTGATTTAGAAACTAAATGTCAACGTGCCTACATGTCTGAGGTTTTTGCGATCTTAGTCAGAGGGCATGTTGAAATTATTTCACTGATAGGACAGTGTTTTATCTCCAAAGGGGGATTGCCAGATGTGGATGTAAAGACTGGTCAGCAGCAGTGAAACCTTTCTCTCATCTGCTTCTTTGCTTCCTCTTTCAGTTATGCCATTATCATGTGGGAAGTGCTTTCAAGACGGATACCATTTGAAGGTACGGTCCACTGAGCGGTTACGAAAAGTATACCAATAGATTTCATGACACACACGACTTGTTACATTCTGACTGCCCTGAATGTGGCCCAAATCTGTGTGATCATCAAAAATAGTGAACAAAGGTGATCTGGTGTCCAAATCGGTTCACAAATCAGACTGAATTGTTCTTGGAAGTTCTTGGGTTAAAAGAATAGATCACCCAAAAATGTACATTTTGTCATCATTTACTCGCCCTCATGCCATTACTAAATTTGTATAAGTTGTTGAATACAAAAGAAGATATACTGAAGAATTCTGAAGAACTAAACAGTTGTTGACTTCCATAGTAGGGAAAGAAATGCTATGTAAGTCAGTGGGGACCATCAACTGTTTGATTACCAGCAATCTTCAAAATATCCTCTTTTATGTTACACATAAGAAAGAATGGACTATTTTATCAGTGCTCTTACTATCTTTCTGGGCCTTGAATGTGTCGTATGTGTTGCTGTCTATGCAGGGTCAAAAATATCTTAATTTGTGTTCAGAAGGTGAATGAAGGTCTTACAGGTTTGGAACAACTTGAGGGTGAGAAAATGACATTTTCTTTGAAAATTCTGTCGTTACTTACTCTCATGTTGTTTTAAACGCGTACAATTTTTTTTTTTTTTTTTATGGAACATTTTTATTTCTCTGTTTAATTGATTTAAGAGTAGTTCGCTTAAGACAGAAAAAAAACATATTTCCTCATTTGGGCATGTGTTTGTGGTGTGCCTTTGGTAAAGAACTTCTTTAATGTTGACCTCTGAATGTAATAATGGGAATAATGTGTATCTTGAACACATATCAGTATGAGTGGACACAACAAACAGATTAGAACTAGAACACATAAGACTGCAGTAATCACAGTCTATAATTATAATTAAGTAATTAACTTTACTAAAGAAATGGGCATAATAAACAGTGTTCTGCATCTGCATATGGTTTTACTGGATGTTTGTGACGTGTGTTATGCCATGCTTAAAATACCAAAACCAAATGTTCATGAAGTTATAAAGACCTCCTTTGACATGGATGGAATTTTTAAAGACTTCTCTTCTGTTCACCAAGCCTGCATTTATTTGATCCAAAATACAGCAAAAGCAGTAATATTGTGAAATATTTGTACTATTTTAAAAAAAACTGCTTACTATTTGAATGTTTTTTTAAAAAATGTAATTTATTCCTGTGATCAAAGCTATCATTACTCCAGTCTTAAGTGTCACATGATCATTCAGAAATCATTCTAATATGCTGACTTTTCTGTTCAAGAAACATTTTTTATTATTATTAAAAATATTTAAAACTGTTGTGTATTTTTTTTTTCATGATTCTTTGAGTAGAAAGATGTAAAGATCAGCATTTATCTGAAACAAAAAGCTTTTGTAACGTTATACACTATACCTTCAATAGCTTCGAGTCAATATAATTTTTTTCAACATTTTGAACTTTTTTTTTTTGAGTTTTCAATATAATAATAGCAGCAAATCAGAATATTAGAATGATTTCTGAAGGATCATGTGACTGGAGTAATGATGCAAAAAAATCAGCTTAAAAATCACAGGAATAAATTACATTTTAAAATGTATTCAAATAGAAAACAGTTCTTTTAAATAGTAAAAATATTTCAACATTTTTCTGTTTTAGCTGTACTTCGGATCAAATAAATGCAGGCTTGGTGAGCAAAAGAGACTTCTTTAAAATACATTAAAATCTTACTGTTCAGAAACTTTTGACTGGTAGTGCATTCTGAAAGTTTTCCCTGCTTATTCTATTGAGTACAACACATACAGCACAAACAACAGGGTTATTAACATTAACTAATTAAATTCTGTTACTTTAAATTAAATGAATGTTAACTGAAAAAAAAAAACCTTAATCTGATATTATTTCAGTTAGTTGCCTAGGCAAAGTGATCACAACTAACAAAATATTAACGGTGACTTTTGCCTTAATAAACTCCTAATCTGCTGCTTATTAATAGTAAGGAAGGTAGTTGTTAAATTTAGGTATGGGGTGGGATTAAGAGATCTAGAATATGATCATATAGAATAGGGGTGGCGAACGTCGGTCCTGGAGAGCCACAGCCCTGCAGAGTTTTGCTTTAACCCTAATCAAACACACCTGAACAACCTAATCAAGGTCTGAAGGCTTACTAAGAAGCTACAGGCAGGTGAGTTTTATTAGGGTTGGAGCTGAACTCTGCAGGGCTGTGGCTCTCCAGGACTGGAGTTTGCCACCCCTGATATAGAATAAGCCATTAAGTTTGTAAGTGCTAATAAACAGCCAATATGCTAGTAATAAGCATATTAGTATATTGGTCCCTAAACTAAAGTGTTACTGGCAAAATTTCTTATTTTTATTTAGTGTAACTTCATGTACTAAAATAGCTAAAACTAAAACTAAAACTAAAATCACTATATAAAAATTATATATATATATATATATATATATATATATATATAATTTTTATATAGTGATTTGGTGTTTTTATATATATATATATATATATATATATATATATATATATATAATCACTAAAACTTTAACTAAAATTAAAATGAAAACTAAAATATAAAAATAAAAACTAATTCAAAATATTGATAAACTATACTAGTGTTTGAAATTAAAATAACACAGCAACTGATGAAGTCAGATTCATTGTGCAGCCCTACTCAATACTAAGCACATTTTTTGCTGTGTCATATTTTTGATGCAAAAAAATCATGACACAGATTTCCTCTTATGGTCACTTCCTTCTCCATTTCATAAACTGCAATAGTCTGGTTATCCAGGCAACATTCAATTTAGGGTGGGTGATATGACAAAAATATCTTATCAGATTTTTTTTTTTTTTTTTTTTTTTCAGGAAAATTATGATTCACGTTTTCTCTCTCATGTTGGTTTTACCATATTGCAAGTTGCCTAAGTAGTGCGGCCAAACTTATTTCCCTATTTTAAAATCAAAGCCCGACAAGGTAACAAAATATAAAATAAAAAAGACTATATACTATTTTTTACTAATTCTTATTAAAGCAACTGTATTAAAGTTCTTGAGTAGTGAGCAGTGAGTAATTCTTCTCTTTGTGTTTTGTTGTTTTGTTAAAGGGATGGTTCTGCCAAAAATGAAAATTCGGTCATCATTTACTTACCCTTAAATGAGTTTCTTTCTTCTGTTGAACATAAAATAATTTTTGAAGAATGTGGGTAACCAAACAGTTGTTAGTCCCCAATGACTTCCATAGTATTTTTTCTTTCCTTCAATGGGGACCAGCAACTGTTTGGTAACTCATATACTTAAAAATACCTTGTTTTATATAAATTGTAATTTTGACTGAAATATCCCTTTTATGACAAGCGGCAGCATATTTAGTAGTATTAGTCTGCTGTCACTTTAAGAGCTGGCATCTAAGATACGGGCACGCATCTGTTTTTCTTTCAACTGTTTTACTTTCACTTTATACATAACCAACTGTGTTTATATGTAAACCTTGTGCATTTTTGACAGTATTAGTGCAACCAGATGTAAAAGATAATTTAGTCCAATAAAGGATTTTTAGTGTGTGTGCACTTCATGTATATGTGCTCAGAAAAAGACTCTCTATATTTCTTCAAAAGCAGACTGTGGAGACATTTTAATTATCCACGATCAAAAATCTTGATATCGCACACCCCTAATTTATCCATTCTCTGAAACTGTCCTCTTGTTTTGTCTGTGAGCAGAGGCCACCAATCCCATGCAGATCATGTTCAGCGTTCTCCGAGGATCTCGACCCGACACGGGCCTGGAGAGTCTGCCTGCAGACATCCCCAGTCGAGAGACCCTCATTAACCTCATGACCTGCGGCTGGACCGCCAACCCAGATGAACGGCCCTCCTTTCTCAGTAAGTGTCAGCCTTCGCCCCACCTTTGACCTTTCCCCTGCTTTTCACAATCCCTCTGAATGTGTTCACTTCATGCTGTCACAATCCAACAGGGTGACTTGTTCTTGTGGTTTGTTAAATATTTCAAATGTTGAACCACAATTCTGTCATTGGTCTTTACTGGCAATTTTGTCATCTCATGATAAAATTTGGTTTTACAGACAAGTTAAAATGTTGAGTCATTACAAGTGAAGTTCTCCTATGAAGATTTCTCTTTTGCAAACCCAGCATCAGGGGAATGAGGAAATGACTCTGAATAGACTGAGAGACCACCGGGGTCATCTTCACGTGTCACTCATCCAGAATTGTTGTTTAACCCGATAAGGTTTAATAAATCAGTAATGAAATTAAACAATGTGAAAGCAGACAGTTTTACTTCCTACTAAGGAGCAGACAATGTTGAATAATGTCTTTTGGCACAGACCTGGGTTCATTTGAGTTGAGTTTTTTTTTTTTTTTGTAATATATGAAAGGAGTACTGTTTAAACATTTTTTGGGGGATTTTCAAATGGTGATTTGTGGCACAGATCATGTCAGCTCCGATATGGTCCACAATATTCTGCAGTGATGTAGGCCAACCTGGAAGTTCATCACCTTGGTTCACTTGACAAAAACCAAATGAAATTTTTTTTTAGTATAGTCTTTTTTTTATAGACCCTTGAACTTGGCAAACTTTATGCCATCAGCCCATTTCGTGTCATGTTTTCTCTACCGAGGTACTACCATTAAAAAAAAGCCAAATTTTGAGAAAGCAGATCTGTGTTAATTCATGTGCATCCAAGCTTTTGTTTTATTCATAGTAAGAATGCAGTGATGCACAAAGGAAATAGGTTATATAAAACTAATGCGTAAGCATGCAAAAAAAAAATTCCCATGTGCAAGTGAATAGTAGTTACTTGAGGGCACAAAAAGTGTTTCTTGTGTGCATGTAAAAGTTGTATTTATTTTTTTATTATTTGTTATTTTAGGGGCTCTGTATGTTGTCACTTCGAGAAAGTCAATAAAAAAAATTAGTATTTTTTTTAAATATTAAATACAAATATTACTATATATAATAATACTATAATTACTATTTTATATATATCCAATAAAAAATAAAGATATTTACAGATAACTATTATATACCAAATATAAAGCTGAAAATAATCCTCTATGAACCATTTGTGTTAAGTATGGTCTGAAAAACTACTGAGAAGTTTGGAAATTGGAGTCTGGAAATGTATGGAGTTTTGAAATGGAAAATGTGTAGGAACCTTGAATCAATCAATTTGCTATGAATTATTACATGACCACGGTCACATGACGTCACCACCATTAAGCTTCTGACAACTCTTTTAACCTTTATTTAAAAAAAAAATCCTGAAAGTTTGCAAGTGATTATAAACACAATGGATAGTGTGTAGATGAGTTTACCTGTTCGGTGTGATGACACTTAATGTCCCAGACTACCTGCGTAGTCCCATTTTGCTACTTGTTAGCAACCACCTTTTTCAAGACAAGTAAATGCCTTAAAATATCACTGATTACTGATGTATTTTATGTTGTAAAAATAAACATTGAGCATACCTTGAGCTTGTATTACCAGCAGACCTCATTTCAGACATTTAACCTAAAAACTGCAGGAAAATTAAACTGGAAGTGTTAAATGCTAACTCGTTTCCAGGTTTTGGCCTACAAAAATGCTTCATCCCTGTCATACTGTATTGGTGTGAACGCAACTCTTGGAAGTGAACCATTATTGGTGGTGTATACGTTATAACAGGGTTTCCCAAACTGCAGTTCAGACCTGTTGAAAAGCTAATAATTAATTACATTAATACTTACTAAACACTTACTAAAATATGAAATATCAAATAATTAAATGATAAATATGTTGATTGTTTACCTGCATGTCATGACCATTAAGTGACATCAGAGAACTGTGAACATGTGAGTGAAAAAGTTTGGGAATGCTGCTTTTTGAATATTAAATATTTTGAGTATTGTTTATTTGTTTTAGTTTGTGTATTTTAATTGATGTTTATTTTATTTATTTGATTATTTTGTAGCTTAATAGCTGCTTTGTACCATACAGATTGTCTCATTGAACTGGAGCCCATGTTGAGAAGATTTGATGAGATTGATTTCTTGGAAGCAGTTTTGGAAGTCAAACGAAGTAAGGTGAGTCTTCAAGGGTTTGGGACTGACTTTGCATGGATGTATTATATGTGGAGAACTTTTGTTTTAATGCCTGTTTTTGTCTACATTTAGAAAGTGGAAATAGTTTGATTGTATCATCTGGCTCTTAGGTAAAAAAAAAAAAAGAAAACGTTAAAAGAATTGTAATTTCTTGTGCATTCCTCTCCTCAGTACATGAGACCATCAAGCTGCTGCTCATCGACTCAAACAAACGGGAAAAGAATTGAGGAAAAGACTGTGAAGGAGCAAAATGTTCCTTGGCCAGTAAGTTTCTTTTTTTTTTTTTTTTTCTTTAATACAAGTCCTGTGTTGTTGATGGTTCAGTATGAGATGAGAATAGTCTGGTGAGTGTCTTAATTTTCTTGTTCATGTTACGTGACAGGACAACAGTTCCACATCTGGATCAGGATCCTGCTCTTCCCAGGAAGCAGAAATGTCCCATCCGGGCTTCCTTACTATATCAAATCCATCTCAAGGCAGGACTCATTTCTTCTAAAATCAACAGATCACCCAAAAATGAAATTCTACCATCATTTACTTACCTTCATGTTGTTCACTACTTCTGTGACTTAAAGGGATAATTCACCCAAAAATTATAATTGCCCCATGATTTACTCACCCTCAAGCCATCCTAGGTGACTTTCTTCTTTCAGACAAATACTAAATATTAAAAAATGTCCTGGCTCTTGCATGCTTTATAAAGGCAGTGAATGGCTGTTGGGATTTTGAAGTTCGCTAAAGCTGGCTGCACACTAGATGATTTCCAAATCGTAACCGATTTTAAAACCACAGCCTGTTAATCCTCTGAAAGCACACACCATAGACGATTCGAGCAAACCGCGAGACCACACACTTGTTGATTTGTAAGAACTATTTCACAATGACATAAGATCTCACAGAGACTTTCAAGATCAAGCGTGACTAGAGAAGAAAAACAAATGGAAGACAATCGACGTGTCAGCTGGCTCTCCCGGTGCGTGCTTTGTTTCACAGTGAAAAAAAAAAAAGTATAAAAAAGAACATGGGTGATGTATTCTGCTGTGCACTGGCTATCGCGGGTATCACGTCAGAGGCAGCCCGATCAATAGTTGTAAATATCCTACATGATATTGATTTGAGTTCGGGGGCGCTCCGTCTCAATCAGAGCAGTTAAATAATCGCCACAATAATGACACCACACAAAAAATCGCTTGCGGCAAGCCATGAATCGGGCCACAAAGCTTAAAAACAGCCTTAAAAATCCTCTAGTGTGCGGCCAGCTTAAAGAGCATCCATCCATCATGAAAAGTGCTCCACACAGCTCAGCGTTAATAAAGGCCTTCTGAAGTGAAGTGATGTGTTTGTATAAGAAAAATATCCATATTTAAAACTTTCTAAATCGTAATCTCTAGCTTCTGCTAACTGTCATACGTGTGTTCATGAGACGGTGATGCCAAGGAAAACCAGTCTCCTCTTGGCTTATATGGAAATCCTCACTGTTTTTTTCAAATCCTCATTTTGTACTTCCAATTCGTGACCGGTGTTTTGTTTTGCTCTCTCCAGTGTACTTCCACAACGTAGCTTACGCAACGTCCTACGTTATTCTCTGGAATGTCACTCTCTCGTAAGCATGTGTATGACATTTTGCAGAAGCTAGAGATTACGGTTTATAAAGTTTTAAATATGGATATTTTTCTCACACAAACACATTGATGTGCTTCAGAAGGCATTTCTTAACCCCCTGAAGCCATGTGGAGCACTTTTTATGATGGATGGATGGACTTTAGCGGTAATCTCAACACCCATTATAAAGCTTGGTAGAGCCAGGACATTTTTTTTTTAATATAACTAAGATTTTATTCGTCTGAAAGAAGAAAGTCATACACACCTAGGACGGCTTGAGGATAAGTAAATCATGGGGTAGATTTCATTTTTGGGTGAACTATCCCTTTAATTAACAAAATTTGCCCGAAAATAAATTGTTGAATGAAAAAAAAACAAATACAAAAGGGCTTTTTACACTTACCATAGTTAAACCCTGTGTCATTCTAAACAGAATTGTGGGTTATTTTAAAGTTTCTCTCTGCTTATACTTTACCTGGGAATAACAATTTTCAAAATTTTTCCCTCAAACGCTGCAACGAATGTTTATACATTGCACAGTTTCTGTGACTGTGCAAAGCACATGAATATGGGTTGGGTTCGATGTCTTTTACTAAGTCATCTAGTCATAATGTTGTAATGCTGCATTGTTTTACACTATACAAATTTGGCACCACAATGCGTGAGTAATCTCCAGAGCAGGTTTTCATAACAAACTAGGTCATCAATGCTCCTTTCCTGGGGGGTTAAGAGCAGGGTTTAGATTGAGGATAACCCAGGGTTAAGCACAGTGTGAAAAGCCCTAATGACAAAATGTTGGCGTAGTGACATGCGTGTAAATTTATTAATCTTACTTCCATCTACCCTTTGAATTCTTTTAACTGGTTAATTTATTGGTGCTGTTCTACATCATCAGGTGTGTCAGGTGCTCAGGCTGGTCCACAGACATCAATAATGTCCCTTCCACTTGATCCTCCAAAGCCTCTTGTGGACCACTGCTCTCGGAACAACCTCAGCCCTGAATACCAGACGGCGCAGGTTGTGTCCGACCTCAACATACCTATCAAACCCCATGTGCCCCAGAGCGAAAGTGACCTGGCTCTTGCCATACAACCCCTCACGCTGCAGGCACACCCACAAGGTAACCACACCTTAAGCCATACCTTGAGCTAGGGCTGGGCAGTTTTTCAGATTTTATCGATTAATTTGAATGTAATGTTTTGTCACAATTTAATTTTTTTTTTAGAAATCGAGGAATCGATTTTTAATAGAAATATTACCAAACATTATAATTAGACACTTGCCAGTGATAACAGTAAAGAGAAAGAGTGCCCGCGTGTAGGTGTGGATATTGACGACCGGTTCCAAATTTCCAAGAACCGGGTATTCGATCGACGCGTACATTTCGGTTCTGCTTAACAATTCCTGCATTTGCATTTTAATGTGATTTTTAAAGTTTAAAAATCAAACGATTTAAGCCCAGGAGGGGAAAGAAGTTGCGCACCGTTTGTGTGCAGCGCACCCTTCTGAAGCACGAGCACAGTGAACAGCGGTCCCCGGTCCCGACCTGTGTCCATTCTCAAACCGTTCTGTGCATTTCTACTGCAGTAAAGGATCTGACTTCTCTTCGACATTTACCAGTAGGGCTGGGCGTTATGGGCAAAAATATTATCAGGATAATTTTTTTCATATCAGTCGATATCGATAATTATCATGATAAATGTCAAATCTTTATTTCTTTTAAATTTAAAAGTCAGATTTTTGCTCCAAAGTGAAAGTTGTAGAAACCATTCATTTTCCTTAACAAAATAATTATCTAAATAGAAAAATAAATTTCTGCATGTTCTAATGAGTTTAATATTGTTTCAAATCAGGAAACGGGTTTGGGTTGTCTGATAATGATAATAATAATAATGATAGTAGCTTGAGGATGCAGAGGTAATTTTGTTTGTTCATTATCAATCAGTACCGTCTGTAAAAATTATAGCAACCTCAGTTTTATATGGTTAAATTTATTCTGACCCAGTTTGTTTGTTTTTTGTTTTTTTTAATTAAGCGTTGGTCTGCCATAGTAGCAAACATACATTTTAAATCATGATAAACACAGTTAAAACCACACATAATGGTACCTCAATGCCATGGTAAAAATATAACTACTTGGTTTTATAGGTAGCCTATTTGTATGAAAAACTGTAGTCTAAAAACATTCAGTATAAATGCACACATGCTATAGCTTAATTACAAATACATACATACTATAATTATATTCCATTACTCCTGTAATAAAATTCAATATGAATATCCCACAACTCTTCATATTGTTTAATCAAGGAAAATAATATTGCAATAATTATCATCAAATTATTTTTATTGATTTTTATTTTTTTATGTTATTGGAATCAAAACTAGGAATCATTAAGAATCAGAATTGATAAAATTCAAACGATACCCAACCCTACTCACGTGTGACACGCTCATTTTGCAAGGTGCCATTCACATGCGACGTGGGCAGTGGAATAGGAACAACATGCAAGAAGATGTGTATGAACTTCTTCTAACTTGAGCGCTGCGTTTTTATGATGCCATTTCACGCATGAGATGCAAGTGCAACAATCAAACGTGACCATGTTTACATAGTAAAAGCAATGGAAAAGCAGCGCAACAGAGTAAAACTACTGTATGTCTGATATTTCAGACATACAGTTCATGTTTGCTGTTCATTGTTTTTACATATTTATAGTTAATAGTCTGCTGGTCTTATACCTTCAGTCATTTTGAATTTGAATAACTTTGACTTTTGAGTTTTGTTTTGTTTTTTTTTGTTTTTTTTAAAAGCATTTTCCTCATATTATTTCTTAACATATAATATGAGTAAGACAAGACAAGTTTGTACAAGGTGCCGTTGTAGTGCATGCTTTTTTTTCTTTAAAGATATTTAACAAGTGATTTGTTTAACATTTACATCATGTTGACAACCTCATATGTGGTGCACTTGAAGCAGAATTTTCTTTAACTAGAGGGTTAATAAAGAAAAAGTTACTTGAATCATGTTGTTGTTACGTTTTCAAGTTGACTGGTTAAAAATCGTAAAATATTGAGAATCGGTCAAATGTTCTGGAAAAATCGAGATTTTAATTTTTTGCCATATCGCCCAGCCCAACCTTGAGCATCCGTAAGACCTTTTTTAAGTTGCTATCAACTTCTTTAATTCAGACTCCTGCTCTTGACTGTCCTTTCAGATTATGTCACAGCACTGGACACTCAAGGTCCAGCGGCTCGCTGGATTGCTGCCCGAAGGGAGGAAATCGTGCGACAGATGACGGAGGCGTGTCTCAATCAGAGTTTAGATGCTCTCTTGTCCCGTGAGCTGCTGATGCGTGAGGATTACGAACTGGTCGTGAACCAGCCCACACGTACTGCCAAAGTGCGAAAGCTTCTGGACACTTGCGAGCGGCATAGCGAGGACTTCTGCCGCGTGGTGGTGCGAAAGCTCCAGGACAACAAACAGATGGGCCTGCACCCCTTCCCCGACCTTAGCACCACCAGCCCTCCACCGCCACCTTATACCGCCCCCAGCGCCCCGTTCCTCTCCAACTCCTTCAACAACACACGAAACTTCTGACCTTCTCCCAATCACTGCTCTTGAACTGGAGCTCTGTGAGTCCTTCTGTCAGTTAAGGATGGGTTCCTGATCACATGCTCTTACATTTGTTTGTGCTGCTTGGCTGATACTTTGTATGCCTGGACAAGTACTTTTTCCCTTGTGGTTAAGGTGTTGGTGCCTATGACACACTTTGTGTGGTATCAACTTGAACGGTTGCTTTACACGCATTGACCGACTTGGGTCAAACAACCACTTGGCTTGTTTCGACTTCTGAACTATAGTGGTTGTTGGCGTAATGCGTAAATAAAGGGGACGCAAATTTAAGCAGTACAGTGGTTTAACATTGTCACGTTTAAACCTTTATTCCAGCCATTAAACGAATCTGGTTGCTGCTACTCGGAAAAGCAGTGGAACACCTAAGCAATCGATCCTTTCTTGTCATTTGCACTTTCCATGCCAGCAAATTTAGTAAAATAGAAGACTTGAGGTAAAAAAAAACAAAAAAAAACAACAACAACAACACACACACCCTCCTGTCATGCCAAGTAACGTCTATATCACTGCACAGTTACATGTCTAGACTTGATGAAAACTCATGTGAATCAGCAGTTTCGTTCTTCCTTTTTGTAAACCAGTCCTTTTTTCCCACACTTGCACTCAGAGTGAGGTCTGTTGATTGTTTCGCTTTGTGTTAAATGCTGTGTCAGGGTTGGTGGACATTTTGCACTTGTAGACCTTAGTCAGGGCAGACGCGGTTAAAGGGATAGTTCACCCAGAAATGAAAATTCTGTCATTAATTACTCACCCTCATGTCGTTCCAAACTGGTGAGACCTTCGTTCATCTTCAAAAGACAGATTGAGATATCTTTGATGAAATCCAAAAGCTTTATAACCTTGCACAGGCAGAAACACAACTGACACTTTCAAGGCCCAGAAAGGTAGTGAGGACATCAATTAAAATAGTCCATTTGACATAACTGGTTCAACCAGTTGTTGAATAAATCGTTATTTTTGTGCAAAAAAAGTGTTCTTGTAGCTTCATAACAGTACAGTTGAACCACTGATGTCACGTGGACTATTTTAACAGTGTTCTTACTACCTTTCTGGGTCTTGAATGTGTTGCGTTGCTGTCTATGCAGGGTCAGAAAACTCTTGGATTTCATCAAAAATGTCTTCATTTGTGTTCCGAAGATGAATAAAGATCTTATGGGTTTGAAACGACATGAGGGTGAGTAATTAATGACAGAATTTTCATTTTTGGGTAAACTATCCCTTTAAGGCTTTGAGTTGAACGTTACAATGTGTACAATGGATTCTACAATAGACAAAGTCAACAAATACCTTGTTTTTCGTTTGCATCACTGGAAGTTCAAAATAAAGTCTGTTGGCCATGAAGGGATAGTTCACCTAAAAAAAGAGATATTGTCCTTATGTTGTTTCAAACCTATATGACTTTCTTTCTTTTGAAGAATGTTTTCGTCAGTGGGGTCCAGTGTTGGGTTTTTTGGACCCCATTGACTTTTATTGCACAAAAACGTTCTTAAGAACGAAACTCATACAGGTTTTGAACGACATGAGGGTGAGTAAATGACCACTCTATTTTCTGGGTTTTTAATTTTCATCCTTTTTAAACTATTCCGAGTGCCAAAAAGCTTTGACATGTTTGGATTTTTGTAGTCTCTTTTGTAGAATTGATTGTTGTTCTTGCCCAGCTGCCATTGACGGACTGAACAAACCGAGCTCTTTCTTTCCTTGGTGACTACTGTAGCATCCTGTTCGTAAGCAATATTAGACAGCACATTCGATCACGAAGCCGAGTCAGTCCAGGCTGAATAGGGCAGTACACTGGAGTAGGCCAACTTTACACACAAGCTTTTCTTCTGTTATGTTTTGCTGTTCTCAAACGGCATGTCAGTCAAGAGCATTAACTTCGTAATAAACAAGATAATCAGTAACCTTCTTATTGAGTTGTTCACACTTCAGCTTTGATGAGTGTCTTGGATAAGTCCTTTTTTAGTAAGTATTGTGCCATCTGCAGTATGTAGCCTAGTTTTCACTGGTTATCATTGACTCCAGATGTAGCAGCAGACAGAGAACAGTTTACAGCACTTTTAATACATAAAACAGACTCTAGCATGAGGCAACTGTATTAAATATACTGATGTTTACATCACATCTGGATAGATTTTAAGAAATGCTACTGGCAAGATGCTTTAGTATTTAGTGACTTGCTACTGTTTATACAACCGTTGCCAGTTCAGACCAGCAGTCGTTGGAAGATTTGATTTCCACTGTTTATTACGCTTGAGACGTTTGACGTTATTTAGAAACGAAACCAAAGGGAATGAGTTAGCACTGTAAATATCGGCTCTACTGATCTTTAAGCAGAACACAAACGGAAATTCATGATGCTGAATTAATTTTGTGCTGATGTTTTGATCTTTTTGCTCGACCGATGAGCCAGTCATGTGCTTGATTATATGAAGCATTTGATAAGTGTTTTGCTATTCCTGTTTTCTCTCTTTCAGTGTTTTCAGGTATTGAATTCCTGTGCTGGTGGGTTTTGCATGCGTTTGCGCTGTAGACTTCCCCTCTGTGCAAACAGACATTGTTTTAGAGGCCTTATCGATACAGAGGTGATGTATTTTCCCTAGATTGATTACGTTTGTCCCCTGGAATGTCCTGACATTGGATGTTTTTTCATGTTTCCTTCTCTAAATCGGTCACGCTGTAGTTTTGGACTTAATTTCGGTACGTGTCGGATGAGGACCTCACTGTTGACCTTAGAAATTGAGTCAGTGCTAAGTTGGTGTTTGATGTTATTGACTCAATGTTATTACCATTGCAAGAATCAGATCTGTGTTTGTTATTTACATTTTTATGAACGGAAAGAATTTTTTTAATTGCAGATTCTTATGTTGACTCTCCAGGGTTTGGGACCATTTACAATATCGAGAGTATGTATGGCCTGTTATCGTTTTGTATTTATTTATAGAGTTTCTTAGTGATAATTTACATGCATCTTAAGTAGTTTGTAATGGGTTGTTGTGTTTTTGTTCTTTTGTTTGTTTGTTTTTTTTCTATATAGTTTTTAAAATGTTACTTGCTTTTAAGTGCTGTGCCAATCCAGTGATGTTATGAGGCTGAATGCATCTTTAGATTATTCAGAGGCTGAATATACTTTAGCACTCATTTCAGCAATATATCAGACAAATACTGAATTACCTAATGGGATGTTTAGGTCTCTGGATACAGAAAATGTTGCATTTTCATATCACATTTTTAAAAAAAAAATCACACAGGCTAGGGATGACTACTACTGATAATCAATGTTCATTTTTTGCCTTGAAGCTCTTAGACTTAAGATCTAAATGGCTTGTCATCAAATATAAAATGACAATAATGTATAGCATATGTAGCAGTGTACAAGTAGCATACATCTGTGCTCTGTTACTATGTGAGGAACTTCCACAAAAATGGTAAACTTTCAAGTGTTATTAAAATGTGTAGAATTTCCTGAATGTGTGGGGTTTCTTGTTCGTGTTACTTGAAAGTACATTCTGAACTCTTCTATTCCACAACTATGTTTACACAATAGCTGGCACTAATCTGGATTAAGCGTGACCTCTCTCAACAAGTGTGCTTTTGAAATCTCTTGTTAACTACAAAAACCATTTCCTCATTGATTTGCATAGGGCTGTTTCCTGTACCTGCATTATAATTATTAGTTTCTGTGATATCTGGGGCCATATTACAAACAAAATTAAGGAAAAAATATACTGTGGCAGAAATTTGAGTAACTGTGTGTTTACTGTGCGTCACTTCTAATTTTAGAACTCTTTTGTGTGTGTATTTAAAAGGAATTCATAGATCATTTCAAGGTTGAAAGAAAAAAAAAAAATCCTAAACCCAGAACAGCTTAGAAGTGATCCTAATGGTGTGTGCACACCAAAGTAAAGCAAATATTTGCAACACATTACTCGCGAGTAATGTTTGTTTCTTGCGCCACTTGCGCAAATTAAAACATAAACCATTTAAAAAGAAAACTTTTCTGATACAAACAGACGTGTCAAACCGGACATGCCAACAAGGTCTTTGCTGGTTGGCTTGCACGACAAAGAGTCAAATTTTCAACAAGTCGAACTTGTTTTTCTCAAATTTTTCAACTTTTTGGAAGACATGATTGTATGATTCGCCACTGAATAAAAAATAAAAAAGGTAATTGTGACTTTTTATCTCACAATTCTTTTTCCTCAAAATTGCAGGATGTAAAATTGCAATTGCAAGTTACAAAGTCAGAATTGCTAAATATAAACTCATAAATCTGACCTTTTTTTCCTTGCAATTGCAAGATTACATATAGAAATTGACTTTTTTTTCAGAATTGCGTGATACAAATTTCACAATTCCGATTTTTTTTTTCTCAAAAGTGCGTGATTAAACTTGCAGTTGCGAATTATAAAGTCAGAATCGCTAAATATAAACTCTAAATCTGATATTTTCTTAAAATTATGTGATATAATTTATAAAGAGTTTATATCTTGCAATTGTGACTTCTTAAAATTGTGAGTTTATATCTCGCAATTCTGACTTTATAACACACAAATGTGAGTTAGGTCAGAATTGTGAGATATAAACTCGCAATTCTGAGAACATATCAGTCATTTTTTCCCCTCAAAATTGAATTTTATAACTCACGGATAAATTGGAGTTTTTATCTCTCAATTCTAAGCAAAAAGTCTAAATTATGAAAAGTTGCAATTTTGAGTTATAAAGTCAGAATTGTGAGGTATAAATTCGTGAGATTTGTGAGAAAAAAAGACAGAATTGCGAATTTTTTTTCTCACAATTTTCTCGAATTATAAAGTCAGAACTGTGAGATATAAACTTACGATTGTGAGAAAAAAAATCAGAATTGTGAGGGGAAAAAAGAATTCTGAGAATAAAGTCTGAATTGCGAAAAGTTGCAGTTGAGTTATAAAGTCGTAAATCAGTCTTTTTTTTTTCTCAAAATTGCGAGATATAAAATTACAATTGCGAGAAAAAAGGTCATAATTTGGAAATACAAATTTGCATTTGTGAGGGAAAAAAGTCTGAATTGCACATTTTTTTTTCTCGCAATTGTGAACTTATATAAGTTCTAAAAAAAAAAGTCTGAATTGTGAGTTTATATCTCTTAATTCAGAGAAAAAGTCGGAATAACCTTTTAAATGGTTTTCATTCAGTGGCAGAAACAGGCTTGCATACGACTGAGGCGAATATCTCACATTTGTGGCAAACGTGTCGTCATCATTCGCATCGCCTGGCGTGAATTTTCGCTTATTCACGTCTTTGCGTTGACTTTATATGTAATCTACTCACACAAATAATACATTAATCCAAGAGGCAGTTTCCTGTCGACCTTTGAGTTTGTTTGTATGAATGTACGTTGATATAGCAATGAGGTCAGCTCCACTTCCAGCTTTAGGTTTCCTTCCTTTGTTTCGTAAAACATTTTATAGCAGTTTTGTGAACAGGTTTTTTATGCAAAAACTTAAAAACTCCTATTGATGACATAAAAGTGTTTATGAATTCAGGCCCTGGTAAATATGTTTTCTGTATTGTAACATTATGGGACTTTTCACTGATTTTATCATCTGGAGTAATGGTCTTCTCAATAAGCTGCACAAGTTGAGGTGTCACATTTACACCTTGCACAAACTGTGCAGACCGAGTTGCGCAAGTTTAATGCTTGAGGTTAGAGGGTTCATAGTAACAGTCCTGCTTTCCATATCAAGCACCTCTAATAATGGGGAACTGGTCTGTCCTTAACCTGAATTCTAGAGCCTGAACTAGAACAGATCAGATAACAAAGACAAGCTTTAGTTCAACAGGGATTTTTTGCTGAGCTACTTTTACTATCAATAGGAGGGGACCGGCATTCTCTGTCTCTCTCACTCAGTACAGACCTCTTAAAATAGACAGGGCAACTCAAGAAGCCATTTTGCCTCCGGTGGAAAAACACATCAGGGTCTGCGGTCTGGGATTGCGACAGCACTCATCCTGTTGACCCGTTACACCCTGACAGTCTAGCTTTCTTCATTCTGACCAAGATCACCATCACTCTGGAAACTTGCATAACTCATCTCTACTCTCTTCCTCTCTACAATCCGTTTTCATTTTTTTCCACAGCATTCCTTCTGGCATGATTAAAGGTAAAGTACACCAGTTATTTTTGCCACTACATTTAAAAATGTTAAATAGGACCCCAAACTACTGGCCCCACAATGGCCATATAAATAATCATTTCCAGGAGTTAGTGAGGGCATTGCCTGTTGGTAAAATATTTCAATTTAAAGTGATTATTATTTTGTTATCATTAATTAAAAATGGAATTAACCTCAAGCTGTTTTTGATTTAACTGTTTTACAAATTAACTGTAACACAGAGTGCTCAAGACAACATTAAATGCAGGAATATTGGTGACAAAAAAAAAAAAAAAAACTTCTGAAGCATGTAACCATTAGTATAATGGTAACACTTTAGTTTAGGGACCAGTTATCACTATTACTTATTAGCATGCTTATTATTAACATATTGGCTGTTTATTGGTATTTATAAAGCAACTGTCCTGCATGACCATATTCTACATCCCTAATCCTACCCAATATCTAAATTTAACAACTACCCTACTAACTATTAATAAGCAGTAAATTAGGAGTTTTTTATAGTATAAAGCACATAATAATGCCTTATACTGCATGTCCTTATTTTAGCTCTCTTAATCATGCTGCTACCCAAACTTAACAATTATCTTACTAATTATTAATAAGCAGCAAATTAGAATTTTATTGAGGAAAAAGTCATTAAAAGTGAAATTTGCTAATACATTATTGAAAAAGTTTTGTCTGAAAACAATATGTAATAGACATGAGCTGACAAGAACAGTAAATAGTTGCATTTTTTTTTTAACTAGCATTAACAAAAATGAACAAATAATGTAACAAATTAGTTAATGCGTTAACTAACTAATAGGACCTTATTTGGAAGTGTCACTGGAATATTTGTATATGATATCTAGGTAGCATTTTACAGTAACATCCCATTAGTTAATGTAAGTTAATGCATTCACATAATACGTTTGTCACATTATTTCTTAATCTTTGTTAATGTTAGTTAATTTTATTTATTGCTGGTCTAAAAATATAACTCTTCACTGTTCATCCATTTAGCTCAGGTCCATTAAATAATATTAACAGAGACAACTTTTGATTTTATCAGTGTATGTAAATGCTAAAATTAACAAAGTATAATAAAAAAAACTAACAGTGTAAAATAGTTGTGTAGCTTTTATGTGGATCAGTGTAGTTGACTAATATTAACAAATGGAGCCTTATTGTAAAGTGTTACCAATATTTTTATATTATTTAGTATTTTATGCCAATTACAAATTTGTTATGTTCTAAATAGTGCTGTCAATCGATAAAAAAAAAACCTAATTTAAAAAAAAAAATCTGAAATTAATCGTAATGAATCTCTCCTAGCAAGTTTTTAAATATACTTTAATACTGCAGTAATTTCACATTCAATTTTCAAAGTAATGTAGAAATAACATAAAGACAGTATATTTTTAATATTTGTTTGGCATTTTTTTTATAACTGAAGGCGAATGCCTCTGAATACCAATACTATTGACTACTGACCATCCAACCGTATAACTGAGAGCTATCAATTTTAACATTTATAAGACTTCTAATTTAAGTGAACTTAAAACAGTTACATAAACCCCATTACCTGTGCCCTTTAGCAAGTGGGAAATATACATTTCCATCTGATGAAGACATAAATGCTCAAAGACAAGCAGTGTTGCCAACTTATTTCAATGGAAAGTAGCTAGACCCCACTTGAAAAGTCGTTAAATGTCGCTAGATGACGTCATACGCGCTAATTAGCATATCCACGTCAGTGTGTCGTATTAGGCTCGTTTGAGATGAGCAAATTCTGCGCAGAATCAATCACCGGTGATCACCACAAGATGCATGCCGGTTAGAAATGTGTCTGAGTTATGTCGGTCTTGCTCTGATGTCATGCTGACGTGTGCCAAAAAACTCTCGCGATGGCGAGGCGGCTGTGTCAGATTGAGCAGTCGGGCGCAGTAGCTCTCAACCGACTGCGCTGACCAAAAGCATGATGGGAAACGACTGACTAACGACAAAGCTTAAAGCTCATTGGTTCAGACAACCGTTACGTTGCCGTTCTTTTCTAAAATGTTTTATTTTTTTGTTCTAATATCATGTGGTTATGTGTTTAAATTATGCATGAATATTCCCAAACACTATGCCAGTGCGATATCTGCGTGAGATGTGATTTTTGTCGTATTTCTATAAAAAATACTATGGATGATAAATACGTCTTTCGTATGAAATTAAATAGCAAGCACTTTGAGTGTCTTGTTCATCATATTTATTTTCATATAAAAACAACAAGCTGAAATTATATCATGTTTATCAGCAACACAGCACGTGAGTGTGATAATGCGATATTCGCCTTTGATCTCGTAGGTATCTGTTCTACTTCGAGAGGTCAGAACTGTCCGTCTTGACTGCACTTATTTCACTCCTCCCCTCACTGCAGCCGCCTACTCTCGCCTACATTTCAGGCGAGGCGAGCCGCATCTCAAACGAGCCTAATGTCTTGCCTCTTTGTGCACACATACTGCACTGTAGCTAAATTCTCCATAAGATGGTTTTCAATGACATATTTTAGTTCATTTTGTCAGACAGGATGAATATGAAATAGTGACTGAAAGGTGGCCCATTAAGACTACATAACCAGCTCTCCAAGATATTAATCTGCACTAAAATCCTGACTCATAATCATGACATTGTCTAATGAAATCGACAATGGCTGTGCTGTGATTTCGGCTATACTTGCATGTACACTGTAAAAAACAATTTGTTGAGTCAACTTAAAATAATTTGTAACATGGCTGCCTTAAAATTTTAAGTTCAGTCAACTCAAAAAAAGTTTATTCAACTTGTTAAATTATACTAAGTGACAACTTAGATATTTGAGTTGAATCAACTTAAAATTTTAAGGCAGCTGGGTTACCCATCTGTTAAGTTTAGCAAACACAAATATCTAAGTTGTTACTTAGTACAACTTAATATTTCAAGTTGAATAAACTTATTTTAGTTGACTGAATTTAAAATTTTAAGGCAGCAGGGTAACAAATTATTTTAAGCTGACTCAACAAATTGTGTTTTTTTATTTTTTACAGTGTAAAATTTAGTTAGAAGAAACAAAATATCTTCTTATTTTATCTGAAAGTGCTGCTCCTCTCTGCCATTCACTGACCAGAGCAGACGCAGATAGAGAGAGAGACGTGTGTGCGCTCCGGGAAAGCAACGCTCGTGCTGCAGTACCGACGAGTCTCAGAAACTAAATAAGGTTTGTCCAAGAAGTTGCTAGATTTGTCGCTAGGTGCTTTTTTGGAAAAAAACCCCTAAGGGGGTTTGAAAAGTCGCTAAACCTAGTGACAAAGTTGCTAAGTTGGCAACACTAAAGACAAGCAATATTAACTTCTCCAATTTTGTTCAGTGGTAGTAGAAGCAGGGTGGTCGTTGGTATTAGTCCTGCCCTCGTCCACTTTGATTGACTAGAAAGTGACAGTGATGAGCGCAGCCTTTTACTCAAAGTTGAACATTCTTCAACTCTCAGCGGTAAAAAAAAAAACGCCCAAACACTCAGGGCAAAAAAGACGCTCTGTGCTCGGCATGCTCCTGGCGTTTTTAAAAACGTGGAACTCCCATTGAGAACAGTTGAAAAAATACACAAGAAGCAACAGTTGTGAGTGGAGTGGCCAACCCTAGCTATTAAATATTTTTAATGCTGTTCTTAAATATGGTGACACTTTATATAGACAGATCTGTAGACAAAAAATGTTTGGTTGTTCCGAAAGCTCCTTGTTTCAGACGTAAATATGCAAGTCATAGTCAGAAACAAGATTTCTGGGATGTTGATGCTAAACAAAACCACAATAATCATCATCAATATTGTGTTTGAGTTTTATCACTGATTACAGCTGTGATAATTATTGACTTCTGTTTCCTTCAGCATGAAGAAACTAATGTCTTTAGCCCAAAAACTCTGCCCGGGATCACGGGAAGACCTGGACCTGAAGAAACCGAATGGAGCCTGCAATGGTCCAGAGCCGCAGGAGGAGAAGATGATCATGAGGAGGGAGATTTCCCTCGCTAACGGCATCTGCTTAATTGTGGGCAACATGATTGGCTCGGGTATTTTCGTGTCACCCAAAGGTGTGTTGATGTACAGCGCCTCCTACGGCCTCTCGCTGGTCATCTGGGCTCTCGGGGGCATATTTTCTGTGTTTGGCGCACTGTGTTACGCAGAACTTGGAACCACTATTACAAAGTCTGGCGCTAGTTACGTGTACATCCTGGAGGCCTTTGGGGGTTTCCTTGCTTTCATTCGCCTGTGGACGTCCATCCTGCTGGTTGAGCCGGCCAGCCAAGCTGTCATCTCGCTGACGTTTGCCAACTACCTGGTGGAAGCGCTCTACCCAACCTGTCAGCCTCCGTACGATGCCGTGAGACTGATAGCAGCGGCTTGTCTCTGTGAGTTCTCAGTGTGAAAGAGATTGTGATTGCTCCTGCTGTGAAGTCCAGTTTGCTTTCCTAAAAATGCCTGGTCTCTAAAGTTATTCCAAAAAACAATAGTGTCTTTTTAAAGTGCTCCTAATATGCCTTTTTAAATATGACCTTTCATGCAGTGTGTCATGTAGCTGTATGTGAACATAAACTATCTGCAAAGTTGTGTAGCCGACAGTGCACCATAAATAAAGTTATTGTCTATCAAATAAAAGGGTTGGCTTACAATCGCCTGAACGAGTCGTCAGGAATTCAAATCTTATTCTGTTATGGCTATACTTCACAAAGTAACACATTTGCATAATGTCCACCCACGTTCTACGTCGCAAACAACTTGCCTGCCCACAAACACAGTAAAATTTCCATGTGGTTTACGTCATGTTGAGAAGACGCTGTGAGAGTAAATTTGTTTTATATTCACTTCCAAAAGATGAATCTACAAAGATTGTATTTTTTCTAGGGATCGTTGTGTTGTGTAACAACCCTGCACATGTCTTGCTAACCGGCTAACTCACGCTTCTGTAGTTCTGTTGTTCAGCTGTGGGTCCACTGTAGTCTAAAAATTTGTGATTGATGCAGCTTGGCTATCTGTCTGTCTCATTAGTTGAAGTAATGATAAAGGATGTCGCACGAAGCAGCTTTCACACACAAAGCGGCTTAATGCATTATACAGTGTATATATATATTATACAATGCTAACTTGTAGATCAGCCACTTTAACCGTTTCATCGTCAGACTCCGGCTCGAATTGGTATGGTAAAATCAATGTCATCTTTTCTATGTATTGACAGGTCTCCAAGGCTGTCATTCAGTTATAGCAATGGGCAATTTTTGGACCTTGCATACATGTAAACCTGTTTTAGGAGACTCATAAAACAATATTAGCAACATTTAAAATGGCATAATAGGAGCACTTTAATCTTTCATCAACCACCTCTGAAACTAATTTCCTTTTCAGTTGATTCCTGTTTGCCCTTATTGTGTGAGATCCTGTCCCACTTTTACCCCAAAGCCACTGAATTACCTTTTTTATGTGTACCCAGTTCAGTGCCTGATTAGAAAGGACATAAAATACAATGTATTTTTTCTTAATCATTAAAATAAATTACATTTGTCATTTATTTGACATATTACCCAAGCTAAACATTCTCAAATTAAGAATTTAACTTTGTGCGTTTTCAATTAGCTTAGCATAGCATTTACTTTTTAAGAAAAGTCTTTTAAGGAACACTTCACCCTAAATTTATAATTAGGGCCCTAGCACCGATGGCTCTAAAGCACCACCTATAAAATGTCAACTAAGTGCCCCTTGAGCTACATTTCACGTACATGTACGAAATTCGGTAGACACATGTAACACACCAATACCTGCAAAAAAAGTCCCACTGTAAAAAGTCAGAAACCCAACAGGAAGTCTGGTATTTTGAATTTTCTCTGCAAGTTTTGTGCTGTTTTTGCCATTTTCAGGCGTTGTATTTAATCAAACTCCTCCTAGAGATCAACAGATAAACACCAAAATTTGGTCAGTGTAATCTAAAGTCCTTTGTGACGTTACATTGCGAAGATCTTGAGTTTTTGTTGAAGGGCGTGTCTGTGGCGGCCTGAGTTTCGCCATGAAACAGGAAGTTGTTATAATTCAGGCATACAATGTCCGATCTGCATCAAAATTAACATGTTTGCTCTAACGAACTCCTCCTAGAGATTTAATTAAATCAACATTATATTCAGTCAGTCTAATCTAAAGGCCTTTGGAATGTTAAATTGTGAAGATCTTGAGCTTTTGCAAAAGGGCGTGCCCATGGCGCCCTGACAAAGTTAGGATATGTCATATTTTACACTAACTCAAACATACCATGTTCAATATGCGCCAAACTTTGTATGTTTGATCAAAGTCCTGGCTTGAAGACATCTATGTGCCAATATTCAGTTAAAGTCATAGCGCCACCAGCTGGCAGTAGGAAGTTTGGCACATATTAATGACTTTGACATATTCCTTCTATATTTACTACTTTAAAAGCATACTGCTTACCATTCACTGTTTTCCTAAAGCCTCCGGGTGGCAATGAGCCCAGGTGCGAGAGCTCTTTCAACGCTGCTTGCAGCTTTAATTTAGTTATTTATTTTTTGTAGTGTGTGTGTGTGTGTGAAATATTTTTCCACTTCTGCTGTCTTTTACATCACAACACACAAAACATTTTTTTCACTTCACTAAATTTCACATACAGACACATTATGCTGTATATATGAAATGGCATTTAGAACTCAGTGTACTTCTCTAATGTAATGTGAAAAACAAAAAACACTGAGTGTGAAAAGTGGTTGTTCCATGCCAGAATTAACCAATACATCTGTAATGACTCATAGATGTCATTCAGCCGAAAAGAAAAGTTGTTTCAGTAGTAATCCAATAATAGAAATAGTAATAGTGATAGTAATCCAAGCTATTACATTAAAAGAAAGATTATGAAGACAAACATTTTCATTTAGAATAACATGCACCAATGAATCATCAAACTCTAATTTCTATAGAAAAGTAAGCCCTTCTTTACAAAAAAAAAAAGTTATTCTATTTTAAATATAGTGTTAGACCTAAATTAATATGTACTTAAACAAAGATACTATTGTTTTGTGGTTCTGTTTAGCATACACTTCCTTACAGCATCTAGTTACACGAGAGGTTATCACATGACCCCTGATGAAATGTAGTAAAGAACTTTAGGCATCTAATGTCATAGTTACCTGCATGATTAAGCAAAGAAATATATGCGTCAAGACAGATGAAAAACAAGTAAGCATGATTAACCTGTCTAACCGTAGTGCCTATTGGGTACTTCTTTCAGCAGATCCCAGTTTAGGTATCAACATCTATTATCTTGTGCACTATTTGCTGTGACACGTTGAGAACCAAACTATTTTAGTAGCAAACAAATCCTTTTTTGTGACTCAGCTGGCTTGACTATTGCAGACACCGGTATTTGGGTCAAAGATAAACAACAACACATCCCTTAACCATGGTACAGTGATGGTAATCCAGGAAAATATACCAAAGACTACCATGTTCACACATCACTATCTTTACATGGCACTCCGATGGTATCACTATAACAGATTCAAAAAGCCATGAACTTTTTGTTGTCTAAACTGGTGTGTGTACATTCATTTGGAATGGTTTTTGTTAAAATCTACAAATCGAGGCCTATATAAATGTTTCTTTTGGTTCATGTATTCTAAAGCAAACAGAGTTTGAGCAAAGTGAAAATGAAACAGGATGAATGTGGAATTTTTCTCAGTTTTACACAATTTTTATACGTGAGACAACGAAGGTGTTTTTGTTTCTCTTTCCTGCTTAGCAGCTGTTGCCTTCACACAGTTTCCAGTCAGAGCTAAATATGTTCTCAGAAGGCAGGGATATGATCCACCCAGCGCATGAGGACAGACCGTGACAACACAAACACTATTCACGTGCTGACTGAGATGGGTCCTGGCACTTTCCAAGAATAGGGTACAAAAACAAACAAACAAAAACAAACAAACAAACAAACAAATAAACAGAAAGTAATTTGTTTCTGTTAGGGAAATAATTAGGGAAAATGTGGATTCTCAACCTCACAGATCAAACAACATATTATATGAGCTGATTTATTTTACATATATCTTGTCTAATATTTGCAATTTTTGCAAAAATGTTACCACTATTTATTTATTTATCTGTTGATAAAATTAAAATGCCCTGTTGCACATAAACAAACAAACAAATAAGTAAATACCCTGTAGAAAAAAAAATGGAAAAGGTACTGGTACTTTTCTGCCAAAACATTATCTGTTAATTTTATGGACATTTCCTTCAGCCCTGAAACACAACACAATGCAATGTGTAATTAACATAATGGGTGAACACCCATGGAAAAAATCAGTACGGAACATTTCTTCTTGTTAAAACAGGACATTGGCCCCTATTGTTATGAACTTAAATGTAAAATAAAATGTAAAAATGGGACCAACTGTTGTTTGTAGTTACACATAAATGTATATTTCCTATAAACTGAATAATTTTTTTTTTCTTATAATAACTTTAGGACAGTGGTTGAGCTTTGTGTAAAACGTAAAGGGGTGCTATTATGCTTTTTGACTTTTTGAACTTTAGTCAGTGTGTGGTGTGTATCTTTGGGTATAAAAAAGATCTACAAAGTTACAAATCTCAAAGTCCAATCCAAAAGGAGATATTTTGTTTGTGTTTCCCTTTTCAAGAACTACAACGAATTTGTTTTCCACATGCAATGATGTCACAACGCGGTCCATTAGAATATCATTAAATTAAATCCCACTCACGGAAATTCGAACCGTTGGAGGGAGGGTAGGGACGAGGTGGGGGATTAGCTCAACTTTAGTGATGCAGCACGGAGAACCACTTCAACGAGCCGCAGCGCAGTGGGTATAAACACAAGCATTGACTACAGTGGCCGCTTTAGAGCTGTAACGCGCCACACACGTGTGCAGTACAGGGTGTCGAAACACATGCCGAAGCCACAATCTACTCCGGTTGCCGCGTCGGAGCCGCACTCCCAAGCTTTAGAATGGCATAGACGGGTATTTCTCCTCATCAGTCCAAAACAAGTCCAATAATATGCATCCATCCATAATAAAAAGTGCCTCACACGGCTCCAGGGGGTTAATAAAGGCCTCCTGTAGCAAATTGATATGTTTTTGTAAGAAAAATATCCATATTTAAAACATAAGAATTACTTTAATCTAGCTTGCGCTAACAGTTGTACACGGAACTTGCTTCTTTGACAAGGTGCGTGGCAGTACTGAAACACCGTCTAAGCTGTTCGCCAGTCGCAACACAGTGGGACAGCTAACCAGTTGGACTGACTGTTACCGCTTCCTCTGCTGCTTCTATGGTTACTTCCTGTTTGGTGGCCATATAAGGAGGGCCATGCCAAACAGGTGTCGTGAAGTATTGTTTTGCCTGTGCAGACTCTACCAAGCGTTTTCCCTGTTTTCCCTGTTTTTCTTGCCTTGTTTTGTTATTTCCATGGTTCTTGTTTTATTTCATAGTCATAGTTTTTGCCCTGTTTCATTGCCATAGTTTCAAGGTTCCATTGCCTTGTTTATTTGTTACTTTTGGATTGCTCACTGGTATTTTGACCTTCTGCCTGTTTTCTGGATTACGCTATTGTCTTGCCCTGGATATCACTGTTTGTTTGGAGATCAACCCTGCCTGTCTGGCTACGTTGTGTTCAATAAAGCTCGCACTTGGATCTATCACGCTTCATACGAGTCCCGTTACACCAATCACAACACATTTTGTTTTTCGGAAGGCGGGTCTTTATTAAACCCGGAACTAATCGAGCCATATGTGCCAGGCTGGGAGAAATGTATTGTAATAATGTAAATTATGTTAAAAATAATGCGTTTTTCCAACCACCAAGCATGAGAGCATGTTCTAGTACACCCCCAAAACAAAATCAAGACTTTGTAAAAGAGCATAACAGGACCCCTTTAATAACACTACTTGTTACACTTTTGAAAATATTTATTTTTATTCTACTCTATAAAATTTTCTTAACACAATAAATTGAATACAGAATAATCAATATGATAATTGTCAATAATATTGTGTTGTATTTTTTAAATGGTTGCATATTGTTGAGAAGGTGAAGATCCTGAAGTGGAACAGGCCAAAATCACTATTTGAAATGACAGATTTGGATTTTGATTTGTTTTGAATGACCTACATTCATGCTATGTTAATCTTACGTTGTATAATAGTTTATATAACCTACTGAATAATTCTCATTTAAAAAACATTTATAAAAAGAAGTATTGGGAAACCATAGTGTACTGTATTCTTGGAAAGTTCCTGTTGTGGTTTCTGAGAAAATAAGTGCAAAACAAAATACCAGCCTCTTACGTAATATCTTGTGATTGATCTTTTGGTTGAAACATTCATGTTAAATCTTCTGATACTCACACAGCTGATTTCAAAGTGTATTTAATGTGTTCCTCCTTTACTTCTCTTTCCTCAGGTATTCTAATCTTCATAAACTGTGCTTATGTGAAGTGGGGCACTTTGGTTCAAGATATTTTCACGTACACCAAGATCATGTCTCTACTCCTCGTCATCACAGTGGGCATCATTAAGATAATTAACGGTAAAAGTAGTTTCTATAGGATCCTGTTGGGGTTTCTAGGTGGATTTGTTACAGTAAATAAGCGGAAATGGGACTGCATGAACAAGGAAGTAGCTCTTAATCATATTCAGGTTGCACCTACACAAGTTTTGTTCTTTGAAAAGACTCATAGCCAATTAACAAGAGATCTCAGGGTGTTTCTTGTACTGCTCAACCTTATAATTTTCTCCCTGTGTTTCTCATACTTCCACAGGAGAAACAAAGAACTTCAATAGTCCATTTGAGGGTTCCTCCACAGAAGCGGGCAGCATTGCCCTGGCTCTTTATTCAGCTCTGTTCTCCTACTCTGGCTGGGACACGCTCAACTTTGTTACTGAGGAGATCCAAAACCCTGAGAGGTGTCAACATTTCTAAAATATTTCCAAAATATTTCTAATTTCTAAAATCATCCACCTTTTAAAATAAATCAGTTGAGTAAATTATTGAATAACCCATTCAATGCAATTCAGTGCAATGCGGCGCCAGGCACAACACAATTGATTTTTGCTAGTTTCAGCCCGACGCCGTTATCATTTTCACGTCCTGTGCCACGTTGTTTAAATAGCAAATGCATTTGCGCCCATATGTGTGCCTGTGGGCAAGCTGGTCTGAAAACGAGATGTGTTCAGGCACATTGTTGGCGCGTTGCTATTTTGAGGCAACTGAAATAGACCGCACCATTGACCAACTGAAACCTGGTCTAAAGTCAATGGCGCAATATTTTTCTTGTTATTTAAATAGGCAGGTACACAATGCACATACATTCTGCTTATTATAAACACACAGGGACGCGCATCAGCACACAAACATGCCAAATATTAAAAATGAAAGGGTTACAATGTAAAAGATTATTATTGTGCACATAAATATAAAAATGCCTACATGCCATAATGGATAGTCAATCACTTTCTTATGGAAGTTGTTTTTTGATTTCACATTTGCTTTAGAAAATGATCACGTTCAGCAGTGAGGGGAGAGTTTTGAAAGGGGGTGCACATTAACTAATTTGAGTGGGCTTGGCCCGTGAATGCCCCCCTTTGTGCCGGCCCTGCTCTCCGGAGAAGTGTTCAGCCTTTGCACACCCATGACTCATTAAGAGAATAGGGACAACCCTTTTAGGCCATGCGCGCTGACCGTTTTTCCCGTCCTTAAAATAGCAAAAGTGGATTCGGAAATACCCCAAGTGCACCTATGCCATGCGCTTTAGACTATGTGCTTAGATCGCTAAAATAGGGTCCTTGGTTTGTTCCTGACCTAATCAGCTGTTTTGAACAAATATTTTGCATGAACGATTCAATGACTCACTCAGTGACACTGACTTGTTGCCACCTTCTGACGGTTTTAGTTTCATGTTTGAAAATGTTTCATTTTTTCGTCATTTCATTTCTATATTCATTTTCACCCAAAAATGCTAATTCTGTCATTAATTACTCACCGTCATGTCGTTCCAAACCTGTAAGACCTTTGTTCATCTTCAGAACACAAATGAAGATATTTTGATGAAATCCAAAAGCTTTCTGACCCTGCATAGACAGAAACGCAACTGCCACAATTGAGGCTCAGAAAGTTTGTAACAATATTGATAAAATAGTCCATGTGACATCAGTGGTTGGACCTTATTTTATAAAGCTATGAGAATACTTTTTGTGCACAAAGATAACAAACATAATCACTTTATTCAACAATTTCCTCTCTTCCGTGTCAGTCTTCGATGCATGCATCATGGTACTCTTGTGAACGTACGCTGAAGACTTGACATGGAAGAGAAGAAATGGTTAAATAGTTGTTATTTTTGTTTTCTTTGCACACAAAAAGTATTCTCGTAGCTTCATAAAATTACAGTTGAACCACTGATGTCACATGCATTATTTTTTTTATATTTTATATATTTTTTCATATTTTATTCTATGTCCTTACTACCTTTCTGGGCTTATAACATGTCTATGCAGGATCAGAAAGCTCTTGGATTTCATCAAAAAATATCTTTATTTTGTGTGTGAATGAAGATCTTGCAGGTTTGGAACGACATGAGGTTGAGTAACCAATGACAGAATTTTCATTTTTGGGTGAACTATTCCTTTAAAACAGAATTTACATTTACATTTATTAATTTAGCAGACACTGTTATCCAGAGCTACATAAAAAAATAATGCATTATGTTCCCTATTTATCTTAAGCATTTAATCTTTCTCCTTAATTGTTCATAGGAACCTTCCCATCGCTATAGCCGTCTCAATGCCAATAGTGACAATCGTCTATCTACTGACCAACGTGGCATACTATGCCGTTCTGGACATGCCTTCTTTCATGGGTAGTGATGCAGTGGCTGTAGTAAGGGTCTTTCTTATGATCAAATATCTAATCTTTAGTCTTTATGAGTTTATTGCATTTATTAAGCCATCATTTGATTAAAATATCAGTCTGTGTCCACATCTATAGACATTTGGAAATCAGGTGCTGGGCCCCATTAGCTGGATCGTTCCCATCTCTGTGGCCATGTCTTGCTACGGGGGACTCAATGCATCCATCATTGCTGCCTCCAGGTAAACATTTCTGGTTCCAGTTAAAATAGCAGGGACTCTGATGTATGCATACTATAAATATTGTTCCTTTCATGTTAGGTTGTTTTATGTGGGGGCGAGAGAAGGCCACCTTCCCAACAGCTTAAGTCTGATCCACTCTGAGCGCTACACTCCTGTACCTGCACTTCTCTTCAATGTAAGTCTCTTGACTATTTCTACAAGTGTCATTATGTACATTATTTGAAATAGATTATCCGATGATATTATGATACTACGATATAATCAGTTGGTAAAATATCATTTATTCACAACTCATTTCACTTATGCAATACAATGTATTTGCACTACCAGTCAAAAGTTTTTGAGCAGTAAGATTTTTAGTGTTTTTTTTTTAAAGAAGTCTCTTCTGCGCACCAAGCCTGCATTTATTTGATCCAAAATACAGCAAAAGCAGTAATATTTTACTGTTTAAAATAACTGCTTTCTATTTAAATATATTTTAAAATGTAATTTATTCCTGTGATCAAAGCAAAATTTTCATTGCTGCGTTCTTCAGTGTCACATGATCCTTCAGCAACCTTTCTAATATGCTGATTTGCTATTCAAGAAAATTTTTAATTATTATTATAAGTATTATTATTATCAATATTTAAAACAGTTGAGCAGTTTTTTCAAGATGATGAATAGAAAGATTCAAAGTTCAGCATTTATTTAAAAAAAAAAAAAAAAAAAAAAAAAAAAAAAAACTTTGTAACATTTTACAATATACCAACGTTAAAAATGTTACTGTTAAAAAAAAACTTTTGACTGGTAGCATATGTGGGGAGGTATGACAGGTCTTTATTCACTGAAGTCCTTGAATCATGATTCTCTTTGATGAAACTTTGATAGCTTATAAATATCTTTTATTTCAAATCAACTACCAAGTCATGTAATTTCAGTAAGCAAGATTTTAAATCATAACTGTTTCAATAGCGTTTACGCATGAACCAGCATGTGTCTATATGGATTTTAGCTGATCTCAGTGCTGTTTTACAAATTTGTAGACATTTTAAAACAACATCTCTATAGCTGTTCATTCAGCATAGTAAAGCCTCTCCTCCACTGACATCCATTAAAAAAACGGCCTTTGGTCTCCTTTCCCACGTAATGACAGACAGTAAGCGTTAGCTTTAGCCGCTTTTTCAGCTATTGGTTGCAGGCTTGCCATTAGTGGCTTTGGTTTCTACTAATCCTGAAGACCTTGATTAGCTGGATCAGGTGTGTTTGATTAGGGTTGGAGCTAAACTGTGCAGAGCTGTGGCCCTAAAGGAATTGAGTTTGAGACCAATGACTTAAAAGGATAGTTCACCCAAAAATGAAAACTGTCATGTCATTCAAAACCGGCAAGACCTTCGTTCATCTTCTGAACACAAATTAAAGGAGATAGAGCCCTTTGAAGTTGCATTTAAACTACATTTTGAAAGCTCAAAATCGGGGGGCACAACTGAAGTCCATTATATGATGAAAAACCCTGAAATGTTTTCCTCAAAAACCATAATTTCATTTATGACTGAAGACAGAAAGACATGAACATCTTGGATGACAAGGGGGTGAGTACATTATTTGTAAATTGTTGTTCTAGAAGTGGACTTCTCCTTTAAGAACACAAATTAAAATGCGTCATTGTACTCTTGTGAATGTGCGTCAAAGACTGACAAGGAAGAAAATAAATTGTTGAGTCTTTTCTTCTTTGTGCATGAAAAGTATCCTCATACCTTTATAAAATTAAGGTTAAAAACACTGATGTCACATGGACTATTTTAACAATGTCCTTACTACGTTTCTGGGCCTTGAAAGTGTTAGTTGCATTGCTGTCTATGCAGGGTCAGAAAGCTCTCGGATTTCCTCAAAAAATATCTTAATTGTGTTCTAAAAATGAACGAAGGTCTTGCTGGTTTGGAACGACATGAGGGGGAGTAATTAAAGACAGAATTTTCAGTTTTGGGTGAAATATCGCTTTAAATTCACTTAGTAATGAAAATATAATTTAGTTTCAAATGTTACTTTCAAGATGTTCTATTGCCTCAAAAATGAAACAGGCTTGTTTTTCTACTGAAATCTGGGAAATATTTAAATATGTGGATTTCAATTGGAATGACTGGATTTCACACACAAAATTTCACAGAGCAATCAGGGTTGCCAGGTCTTTGTAACAAACCCAACGAAGCTAGTACCCAAAACAATCCCAATTATGGCCAAAACTAGCCTAGGCTATCAAAATTGCTCCAAAATAGCATTCCATGGGGTCAAAACATCCTTCCAGGGAGTCCCACCTAGGACAAAATCACTTTCCATGGGGGCGGGGGTTTTGCTTCGACCCACGGACTACAAAAACAGCCTACGGCAGAGGTGTAAAAGTAACTCAGTTCCATGGGAAAACCACAGATGCTGACAGCAATGGTAGATGTGACCGCACCTTTATACTGACACCTAGTGGTGTGGATGTTGCCAAAAAACAATGGCATTGCTTAAAGCCATTGTTTTTGCTTACTGATGTCACTGTACAGTGCAACGCCCTACTCATATTCAATTAAAATTAGTGTATTATGAATTCAATAATAGTAGCAGTCATGTGATTTTATCATTAAGCGTTTATTAGGCTATATATGAGTGGAGTGTTCATCTGAAGTGGTTGGAAATCATTTTAAACATTTTACAGGTGCTACTCAATAAGTAATGAGAAAAAAAAGTGTAAAGTTTCAATGACCACACTGGTAAACATTTGTGGGTGATTGCAGGGCGTGATGGGTCTGATCTTCCTGTGTGTGGAGGATGTGTTTCAACTCATCAACTACTTTAGCTTCAGTTACTGGTTGTATGTGGGTCTGTCTGTGGCTGGACTCATTTACCTGCGCATCACTCAGCCTGACAGACACAGGCCGGTCAAGGTAACTGGATCCATGCAGCGTTCCAGCATACACATCTGATTATTAGATGTTGTTTGAATAACAGTGTGTTATTCTGCGTGTTTGTTGACTCAGCTGTTTTTGGTCTTTTTCTCCATTAGCTCACATTGTTCTTTCCCTTCATCTACTGCCTGTGCAGTGTGTTCCTTGTGATCGTTCCTCTGTACAGCGACACCATTAACTCTCTCATAGGAATTGGCATTGCTCTGTCTGGAGTGCCGGTTTATTACCTGTGTGTCTACCTGCCTAAAGAGAAACGACCAAAATGGATTGGTAAACTAAATGGTGAGAATAATCATATTCATTTTATATTTATAGATGTGAAAATCTTAAAAAAAAAAAAAAAAAAAAAAGAAAGTATTTAAACTAAGCTGCAAATTTCCTGACCTCAGACAATGAATGCATTTAAATGCATGATAATAACCCACATTTAATATGACAAAAAATTTACAGTAAGTGCAAAAATGTCCTGTTTAATTGTAAAGGACCGGGAGAGTAAAATGGTTATTTGAAAAAAAAAGTAGGAGTTTGCCACAAGAAATACTAATATTTCACAAGAAATTTAATTTAATTTAATTTAACTTAATTTAATTTAAGTGGAATATGAAGAAGAAAAAATGAGGACTTTTGACACAATAAATACTAATATTTTACAGGTAATTTAATATAACTTAATTAAATTTTTTATTTTGTAAAATATGAAGAAGCAGTGATTTCTTTAATTGTTATTTTTATTTTATTTTTATTTTAAGTGGAATATGAAGAAGAAAAAATGGGGACTTTTGCCACAGTAAATATTAATATTTTACAGGTAATTTAATTAAATAAAAAATTTTATTTCATGAAATATGAAGAACGAGTGATTTCTTGATTTGTAATTGTAAGTGTCAGAGAAAGTAACATAGACACAAAAAATGAGGACTTTTTCCACCCAAAAAAAAAAAAACAACAACAACAACTAATACCTCACAGGGAATTTTATTTTATTTTATTTTATTTTATTTCATGTTATTATTTTATTTTATTTTATTCTATTTTTTTGGAATATGAAGAAGCAGTGATTTCTTGATTTGTAATTTAATTTAATTTAATTTAAAGTGGAATATGAATAAGAAAAAAAAATAGGACTGTTGCCACATATTTGGCAGGAAATTTTATTTATTTTATTTAATTTTATTTTGTGAAATATGTCAGAGAAAGTATCATGGTCACAAAAAAAAAAAAAAAAAAAAGAAGAAAAATGAGGACTATGGCCAAAAGAAATATTAATATTTTACAGGAAATGTAATTTAATTTAATATAATTTTTTATTTTGTGAAATAAAATTGTATTATTTTATTTTATTTTAAGTGGAATATGAATAAGAAAAAGAGGACTTTTGCCACAAGAAATATTTTGCAGGAAATGTATTGTATTGTATTTTATTTTATTTTATTAAATATGAAGAAGCAGTGATTTCCTGATTTGTAGTTGTAAGTGTCAGAGAAAGTAACATGGTCACAAAAAAATGAGGACTTTTTCCAACAAAACAAAACAAAACAAAAAAAACTAATACCTCACAGGAAATTTTATTTTAACTTTATTACGAAGACACAGTGAAAAGAAACATGTCAGCTCTTTTACAGCAAGGTACTGTTTTCCTTTTATTTTGTTAATATAGTCTTGCGGTAAAGCATTATAACCATAGCAGCCGCTGCTCCACCACAACAAACATGTGACTATTATTCATACTAGTTCACAGTTCTGCTTCATTTATTTATATGAATCGATGAAGTCAAGGCAAGGTTAGATGCTTTCTTTTGGTTTGGTGGACCTCCAGTTTAGACTCAGAAATCTTTTATGAGACGTACAACGTAAATGTCCACAACCAGAACTATCACAAAATGTTCTAGTCTGGAAGGAAGGACAGCTACGTGACAGACGTATCATGTTTACGACAGCTCTAGTCTCTAGTCTCTTACTTCAGCCTCAAACTGCCAATACACTACTCAATCAATATATTCATATTAATCAGTATCTACTCAATCAAATGTAATAATGCTTAAAATACAAATACTTAATATAAGAAAAAAATATTTCCAATGGGATGGTGCAGGTAAAACGACATTTTTTCCTCTTTTCTCCAACCTGTTTCCCTCTCTTTCTTCCATGCCAGATTCTGTCACCAAATACACTCAGATCATGTGCTATTGCTGCTTAACTGACCTGGACGTGGAGCCAGAGAAGTTGGCAGAACCGAAGAGTCAATAACTATTTCAAGAGGACGTGCCTGGAGCACGGATTCCACCTCTGAGGAAAAAAAAACAGAAACTATTTGTCAAAAACAATACCTCATGGATTTATAAACTTCTGGTACATCGTTTAAATTATGTCAGGGATATCTCTTTTGCCATTTTGAGACTATGGTATAGACTCTTGAGACTTTCTTGTACAAGAAAATGCACATTTCTTTTTATACTCCTCGTTAGATGCAGTAAAAAAAACAACAACTTTTAAATACCGAATTGTGAAATTCAAAGATAAGTGATTTTGTCATTTTGATATTAGTGCACTTTTTTTCTGTATGATAACTACACTTAGGGTCTGGCTGTCTGCATTTGATATCCTTTGTTCGTTTGAAAAAAGAAAACAGGAAGTATCGCATCGACGTCACTGAATACGTCTTGAGTGTTTGTGTAATTAAGTTCTTAGTGAGTGATCAGTTTTGACTTGTCTTTTTTTGCCTTACAGATGTTATTTGAACACCTTAAGAGATAATTGCTGGGATGATTTTGCATATATTGTGAATGATGGGCCATGACTTGGAGATTTGCCCAGATGGCTAAAGCTAAAAATAGAGAAAACTATGGCCGTCTGGAAGCTCCAGTGTCAGATGTCTGGGTGATGATTGTGAGGGATGTGTTTAGCCTCTGACGCACAACATGAGACAATTAAAACATTATGAAATTATTAGATCTTATTTCTATCTGTCTCACGCCACTGTCAGAGTATGTCCAACTTTTATCTATTTGGCTTGCTTTACAGTGATGCATTTGGTTATCGTTGAGTAGTGATCTTTAAGATGTCATGGGTAAATGTAAAATCTGTCCATACAAAAAACATCGCCATATATCATAAGCTTTAAAATAAAAATGTCTTTTACTTTTCTGTATCTGTTTTGAAATGCGAACAATTATAGGCTGTGATTTGCAATTGACATTTAATTTATATGCCTATTGCAACCTGTTTATTTCGAAACAACTCTTGTTTTTTTGTGGTCTTTGGTTGCTGGTTTTATACAGTGATTGAAATAAAAGTAAATCAGAGGATGTGTCATAACAGAGCTGAACTTCTGACTTTACTGTGTCATGGAAAGTAAGTAAAACTGAGACCCACGTAGCTGCACGCTGCCCAGTGACTCAGTGTAATTTCAACATATTGAGTCATTTGATTAAAACGAATATTTTATTTCACAGAGTTCTGATTTCTAAATGACTCCTTCCTGATTAGCAGTGTTGGGCAAGTTACTTCTAAAATGTAATACATTATATATTACTAGTTACTGTCTTTTAAAAGTAATTAGTTACATTACAGTATTACTTTCTCTGAGTTGTAGTGCGTTACACTACTTTTAAGTTACTTTTGAGTTACTTTCACCAAAATATCCACAGAAGTATGACTAGGCATTATAAAATACCAAAATGTAGTTTATTGCTGCTCATTATAGTGGAGGGTAATGAGGAAGGTCAATATAGCATAAAATTATAATATCATATTTAGATAGGCTACCGGTATGTAAGTCTACATTAACACTACTTGTCGTACATTTACAGTTGGTATTTTACAAAATATCTTCATGGAACATGATCTTTACTTAATTTCCTAATGGTTTTTGCCATAAAAGAAAAATCTATGATTTTGACCCATACAATGTATTTTTGGCTATTGCTACAAATAAACCCCAGCGACTTAAGACTGGTTTTGTGGTCCAGGGTCACAAATAAGCACAAATTATTACATTTATAAATAATGTTCAACAGGGGCGATTCTAGGATTTTCATTTTAGGGGGGCTCAGCCCCCAATGAGGGTATAATAACAAAAATTAAATAAATAAATAAAATAAAAAATGTTTGACTAATAGGGGTGCTATACTATACTTATTGCAATATTCCACTGTATTGTATAGATAGGTATAACATTTGATTACTGAATAAGCCAAATACAAGTCTTTCTGATCTCACACACACGTTTACTGTACAAATACAAAATTTTACTGTTTGCATTTTTTAGTACAAGCCTCTTTCCTTAGCTGAAGTATGCAAACCTCTTTGCCACATGCACTAGAAACAATTGAAAGTTACATTTTCAAATGAAAATGGCAACAGGATAGTTTTAGAAAGTATGCGTTAATGTGCTTGATTTTGGCTGGAGGAAACAGCTGTGGTGTGATGAGGGGTGAACACAGCGAAACTCTGAGTTTGCATTTCACTGTTTTTATACTGAATCTGTTTTTTGTGAGTGAGATGAATTAATGCATGTTCACATTTAGTCTAGAATACAGTAACATCACGTTTACTCCCAATTTCCCAACAGGAGACTTGTCAATCAATAAATGGGGAAAAAGTAACTGGCGTTACTTATTTGAAAAAGTAACTCAGATATTTTCTTAGAAATTCAAAAGTAATGCATTACTTTACTAATTACTTGAAAAAAGTAATATTATTACGTAACTTGCGTTACATGTAATGCGTTACCCCCAACACTGCTGATTAGTATGAATACGGTAGGGTGACCAATATAAATGTTAATGTATTCAGTGTATCATTTTAATGACAGGTAGACTTTCTGTCCTTTTGTAAAACACCTGTTAATTTTACATAGTATTGATGAATTCATTGTCACCTGCGGAAAGATGTCTGTTGGCGTTCCCATCCTTCTCAAAGGCAGTTTCTGAAGTAAAGGTTTGTTTGGTGAATATGCCTCTGTCAGCCCCTGCTGGTAGATCCTGTAACTACACATACGCCCAAAAGCATCTCTTTCCAGTGACAGCTGCTTAAAAGGTCAAGTTTTTCCATTTTTGAAAGCAGTGTATGGGCTATAATTACTAGAGTAAAATACCAGCATCACATTGGGATGAGTTTTCAAACGGGGTTGGGAATGTAGGCCTAACTAGGCGCGACTGGATTTAATTTTTATATCTACAAATGAATATGACGGTACTCACGTACCAGTGTTAATTTTGACAGCCATTTTTGATTTAGTCTTAGTCTTTATCTTGAGACTAAAAAGCTTAATAGTCTTAGTCACATTTTAGTCATTTTTAGTCTTTCATAGTTTTAGTCTAGTTTTAGTCATTGCATTTTTGGTCATTGCAACTTTTAGTCAAACTGCAGTTACCAACATTTATTTTGGTAGCTAGTTTAGTCTTCAAACAAAAATAATCATTCATTCTTTAGACCAAATCAAAGCTTATGATAAATTATAATCAAGGATTGAATTTGGGAAAACTTGAAAAAATTATGACAATTCCTTTTTTGGGTGAACTATCCCTTTAACAGTATGGAAAAAGGAGTACTTATTATTATACTTGTACTTCTACTTATTATTATATAAATATTATAATTATAGTTATATATAGTTGATAATTTTTAAAAAGAGGCACAGTAAGACAAATACGCTAGAGATACAAATTAAACTCATTTTTCACAAACAGTATGTTTAAAGGGGTCATCAGATGCCCATTTTCCACAAGTTGATATGATTCTTTAGGGTCTTAATGAAATGTCTCTAATATACTTTGATTAAAAATTCTCAACATCTTTTTACCTTCTCAAAATGAGCTCTGCAAAAATCATTTCATTTTAAGGGGTTGTTCCTTTAAATGCAAATGAGCTCTGCTCACCCCGCCCCTCTCTTCTCTCTGTGGAATGACAATCTTGTTTACATTAGCCGCGTTTAGCCGCTAAACTTCCTAACTACCACATTATAAGGAAAGGCGATCGCAAAGATTCATAAAAACGCTTATGCACACTTCTGCTGTAAGTGAAGTGGATCACGAATGATTCGCGCGAACATAGACGGATATATGTAGATCGGGAGGCGCATTCCCTTCACAAACAAATGTAATCCACTGCATCTTTAGTGGCTCAGATGTCGGGAGTAAATGACGACCACTATGTTCATTATTGCATCCAGCAACACAACACCTCAATCGCTCAATCGGAGATATTCTTGTCTAACTTACATCCCTGCTTCGGCATCGAAACAAGGAAAGTTACTGGACTGTGACAGCTGGTCTGAGGTAAGAGCTCATGTCAATCAACTATCGTGGAAGTGGCCTCTGTGGGTGTGACGTCACACCGACAGGCATCTGAGAACGGCTCGATTTGAAAAAGGGGATATTATTTTTACAGATTAATTAAAGTCCAATGCATGGATTTTGATCATTATAGGGTAGATTTGTACATACACTGCCAACACACATTAATGTTCAAACAACATGAAAGAGTGAACTTAGCATCTGATGACCCCTTTAATTAACATGTAGGCTATACATTTATTTAACATCTTTTGGTTAACATTATTGATAGATAGGTATTTAATTAGGAATGCTGTCCCTTTAAAGGGGTCATCGGAGGCTAAGTTCACTTTTACATGTTGTTTGAACATTAATGTGTGTTGGCAGTGTATGTACAAATCTACCCTATAATGATAAAAACCATGCAGTGGTTTTTAAGTAATCTGTAAAAATAATATCCCCTTTTTCAAATCGAGCTGTTCTCAGAGGCCGCTCCCACGATAGTTGATTGACATAAGCGTCTTACCTCAGATCAGCTGTAACAGTCAGGCTTCCATCATTTTGATGCCAGAGCAGGGATGTAAGTTAGACAAGAATATCTCCGATTGAGCAATTAAGGTGTTCTGTTGCTGGACGTAATAATGAACATAGTGGTCGTCATTTACTCCCGACATCTGAGCCACTGAAGATGCAGTGGATTATGCTTGTTTGTTAAGGGAATGCACTTCTAACAAAAACAGCATAATTTTACAGTTGAATGGCACTGTGGTAAAAGTAGCACTTTTAATGGATTTCAATAGGGACATTTTTGTCCAAAAGGTGCTGAGAGTAACGTTTTTTTGTACCTAGTGCAAAATAGATTTATTAAAGGAAATGGAGGTGAAATAGTACAATTCCAATAAAAATACACACCTGTGCCAAAATGTATGCAGCTGGCAATAACACAAGTGAAATGATCACAAAAAACAAGACAAAAATGTCCAAAAGGTTTCACAAGGGTTAAACTTATTAAGCTTGCTCTGGCTAAAGTGAACTTTGGACCAGTTCAACCCTTTCCACACAACGTGCTCCTCAGTAAATGTGAGCTTAGTGTGTTTGATTCTTTCTGCTGATGAAAGGTTTGGTCATTGCAGAGAGCACTTTCAGTCCAACTTCTATTAAAAGTACCGACAGATCCTTACCCTGTTCAGTGGTGAACTGACAAGCAATTCCAGATGCAGTGCTGAACCAATTCCTCGTTGAAAGTCACTGCAATATTCTGTCTTCATGTGCATTTGTCAGCCTTTTTGTGAGACCTGAATGAATTAGTATCACTGTGAACCTGCAATATTCGAGAAATCACCGATTTGGAATGACCAACTTCTCCTGCAGTGTCTTAAAGTGTCGTTCCTTTCGCCTTCACCTGGACAACCTCCTGTCGCAGGGTTTCATTCACCTTATAGCCACCCACCATCTTGCAATCTCAGTGAAAATTGGAGAAATGCTGCCAGTTAAATAAGGTTTGCCATATAATTAAATTAGCGTGAGGTGCCAGATTAACACCAATAACTTGGAGGTATCCGTAAGTGTTGTCTAATTTTGTTCTTTTTTCAAATATCTCATTGTGCTTCAGAATACAATTAATTTATATAATATGCTTAAACTGCCCTTCTACTCATGTTAGGATAACGTCAAATAGGACTAAGCGGTGACCTTGAAATTTAGGAAATTATAAGTTGTTCTCTAATTTTGAAACATATTAAGTTGACATATTTGATACAAAGAGGTTTGTCCAGTTCCTGCTGTCTACACCAAATTTGTGACACTTTTTGAAAGGACTATAAATGTTCATTGGTACAAAAAGGCTGTTTGTATCTGTACAGCATAAATAAAAAGCATATAAATCCTTAGAGGTTACACGTATTAGCCTACTAAACAGCTTTCGTATACACTCAAACACAACTCACAGCTTTAAAAAATACCACAGATCAGATGACATACAGTGAATCATTGCATTTAATCCTGGCATCTCTAAGGACAGAAGGACACACATTTAATGCTCAGTCACTTCTGTTTCTGCTCCTCACGTGACGTGGCCTTTGCTAATCAATGCTGTGGCTCCTCGTCCCATCTGACCCCACGTGACAGCTCTAATATATACATCAGACCCCGAGTATAAAACTTAAGCACATCTCTATCTGTTCACTGACTGGGCATACAGACCGCTGACGGATCTTCACCATGCAAACAAGAATATTGCTGCTGACTCTCACCCTGACACTGGGGATCAACACAATGATAACAGGAGAACTGCTTCACGCTCAGTGCAAAGTCATATGGTAAGATGCTGTTTATACCTGCAGGTTTTTATGTGCATATATTGGAAAAGATGCTTTCAGTGTATTTGCATTAATTTTATAGTGTAATAAATTGTAAGTAAATTGTAAGATTTTAAGTCACATGACAAGATTACTGATCTTTACATGTATTTACATCTCTCACTGAGAGTTTCTTTCTTCTGTTAAACACAAAAGAAGGTATTTTGAAGAATGTTGATAACCAGTTGACTGTAGCCAATGACCTACAATAGAAGTCAATAGCTAACATCAGCTGTTATCAACATTCTTCATAATATCTTCTTTTGTGCTTAACATGAGAAAGAAACTCAGACAGGTTTGGAAAAACTTGAGGGTGAGTAAATGATGACAGAATTTACATTTTTGGGTGAACTATCCCTTTAATGCACAATACCATCATAATAGCCATTTCAATTGTTAACTAAAACCAAAGTTGAAGTTTTTAAGTTTTCTAAAACTACTTAAACTAAAACCTAAGCAAAAATAAACTATATAGTCTATAAAGAAAATAATAAAAACAAAACAAAAATGATTAAAACTTTAAAGTAAATCTAAAATTAAAATAAGAACTAAATTTTAAAATTAAAGCAAATTCAAAATATTAGTAAATATAATAGTTTAAATAATACTAATAATATTAATAAATATAATATATATAAATGATACTCAAATAAATAACACTGAATTCCCTGCTCTACCTTCTGCCAAACGGCATTAAAAATAAGGAAAGGCTTAAGGAAAATCTGTTTTGAAAGCATTTAATAAATGCCTTTATTTCTTTTTCTTTAATTTCTTATGTAATTTTCATTTTTATTGCTGTGACTCACATAATTTATGATTGTAAATAATTATCACTGTTTAAAGTCAGTTTTCATTAGTTTTTCAGTCAGCATAGCAAAAATTGTGGGGGGAAAAAGAGTCTGTTATTATATTAAAACATAGATGAGAGGCGGATATATTAATGTTGTATTTCACTTGTTTTTCTGCATTTTAAAAGTGTTACTTTGAGGTTTAATATGCTTCATAATGTGCTGAATTTTTTTGTTTATATATATTATATATATATATATATATATATATATACACCAGTCTTAAGTAGCACGGGTATATTTGTAGCAATAGCCAAAAATACATTATGGGTCAAAAATATCAATTTTTCTTTTATGCCAAAAATCATTAGGATATTAAGTAAAGATCATGTTCCATGAAGATAATTTGTTTTCCTATTGTTTTCCTAATTTCCTACCCTAAATATATCAAAACTTTTTTTGATTTTTGATTAGTAATATGCATTGCTAAGAACTGGTGGTATTTGCACTCTTTGTGCTGTATATAAACCAAGACGAATCCCAAACTTGTGACTAGCACCACAAGGCTTTGATGATCTTTTATCTCTATCATCCACCATGCATATTATTCACAGTAACTGACCCTCCACATAAAGATCATCTGATTTGCATGATGCATGTCAGTGGCATGAATTCTGTCTCTTTAGTCATGCTCCAGACCCACAATCAAATTTACAAAATGACACCTTTCATGCTTTTAATCCATCTTCAGAACATGACATTGCATTATTTGTCAGGCTCTTTGGGATCCCATGCCAGGACGTTTATTTGAGTTTGGTGAACCAGATCAAGGCCTGGAGGGGCATGGCCGGCTGTATGACTGTTGGACAGAGATGCCTGTATAAGGTAAGATCATGTAAGATTGTACTAAAGCAAGCTTCTATATTATTATTGCTCATGCTTTAAAAGACATAGTTCACCCAAAAATGAACATTTGCTGAAAAATGAACTCATCCTCAGGCGATTCAAGATCTATATGAGTTTGTTTCTTCATCAGAACAGATTTGGAGAAATGTAGCATTGCTTCACTTGCTCACCAATGGATCCTCTGTGGTGAATGGGTGCCGTCAGAATAAGAATCCAAACAGCTAATAAAAACATCACAATAATCCACAGGTAATCCACACCACTCCAGTCTATCAATTAATGTCTTGTGGAGTTGAAAAAAAAACCTGTGTGTTTGCAATAAATTCATCTTAATGACATTTTTAACATCAACCCATTGCTTCCTATTTAAAATACGATCTGTAATACTGCTGTCTCCTGTAATCTTGTCCAAAGAGGAGGAGAGAAATATGCACAGATCAAGCACTGTTTACAAGTGAAAAACAATCTATAAACAGTTCTAAACAAGTATGTTTCATGTGAGAGGACAACAGAGGGTGGACTTTTTCACTGGAGGAAGCACTATTATGGATTATTTTAGCCAGAAGCAATGGTTTAAAGTTACAAACATATTAATGATGGATTTAGTTCTTACAAAAACACAACTTTTCACCTTACAAGATGTTAATTGATGGACTGGAGTTGTGTAGATTACATGTGGATTATTGTGATGTCTTTATTAGCTGTTTTGACTTTCATTCTGACGGCACCCATTTACTGCAGAGGATCCATTGGTGAGCTAGTGATGTAACGCTACATTTCTCCAAATCTGTTGAAGAAACAAACTCATCTATATCTTGGATAGACTTCTCATTTTTGGCTAACTATTTGTTTAAACAAACATTGTATTGGCATCTAGAGTTTTTTTGTATGGACAACAGCTGGTATATATTTAAAAAAAATTATGAACTCTTGTATTTTTCAGCTGGTGTCTGCCACACCTTTCGACATTGTAGCCAACCACACGTCCAGACAGTGGACCAGCAAGGAGGATCTGACCTTTCACCTGGTGGCAACCGAAGAATCTGTTTGTAGAGTGACGGTAAACTGCTCTGCTGCCAATATATTCCCCTTCATAATATCGATGTGTAAGGGATAGTGGGCTAAGATAAGGCAGTTATTACTTATGTTGTCTCCTGTACAAAGAAATATTAAGCAGCACATTTGTTTCTAAAAATATGTATTGCTAGACTACGGAATCAGAGTCATGTTCATGCAAGAACGAAAAAAGGACTGTTTTCTATTTGATTATATTTTGTTTATTCCTGTAATGGCAATGCTAAATTTTAAGAAGTTATTTCTCTTAAGTGTCACACGATCCTTCAGAAATCATTCTGATATGCTGATTTGATGCTGAAGAAACATTTCTTATTATTATTGTCAATGTTGCAAACTGTTGTGCTACTTTTTCCCCCCCAGTTTAAGTGGTTAAAAACTTGGTGACTTTTTTTGGATATACAGTCTGAACAGCATAAAAAAGGTCACCCCATTTCTGTTTGTGGCCAAAATTCACAAACAATATGAAAATAAATAGGATTAACCCTAATACAGAGAGCATTTATAACCCTAATACATACACTGTAAAAAAAAATAAATAAATAAATAAAAAAAAAACAATTTGAGTCAGCTTAAAATAATTTGTTACCCTACTGCCTAAATTTTTTTTTTATGTTCAGTCAACTCAAATAATTTTAGTCAACTTAAAATGTTAAGTTGTACTAAGTAACCACTTAGATATTTGTGTTTGCTAAACTTAACAGATGGGTAAGTAACCCAGCTGCCTTAAAATTTTAAGTTGAATCAACTGAAATATCTAAGTTGTCACTTAGTATAATGTAACATTTCAAGCTGAATAAACTTTTTTTGAGTTGACTGAACTTAAAATTTTAAGGCAGCCAGGTAACAAATTTTTTTAAGTTGATTCAACAAATTGTTTTTTACAGTGTAGAGCATTTATATACATAGATAAACATTATATATACATATATATATATATATACACACACACACACACACACACACATATATATATATACATATATAAGCAAAACATGGTCAGGTCAAAGTGTCTGAATAATTTTTGGTCCCAAATTTTATATATATTTTTTCTAGTCACAGTTTACTTTATTTTGCTATCCTCACTTACATAAATGAACTATAGTGTCCTGGCTGCACCCACTAGTAAAAAAAAAAAACAAATCAAAAATTACATCTGGCGTCTGAATAATTTTTGGTTTGACTGTATACCAGTATATACTCTAATATTTGTCATATAACCTAAAATCAAATGAAATCCATAATATTGTTGTCACTACGTCAGGGAAATTGGTATTATATAATATCATCAAAATAAGTTACACTCTTACTGCTCCACAGCAAATGTGTGGACCTTTAAAAAAACAATTAATTAGAAATGGACACTTCCTAGTTATATAATCACATGATAAAAATACAGTTGCCTAGACAGAGAGGGTGAGTTCTTACTTACCCACTTACCCACATGCTCATCTCATCACGCACTCTCTAAGTGATTCTTTTTTACTTAAAATGTCTGTTACACTGTCATCTCTTTTTTCTATTTTGAACTGCTGAAACTCAACTATTGCTTCTCAAGGATTTTTGTATTTTTTGGCTTCCTTCAGGGATTTTCTATCTCTAAAGCATGGGCCAAGGTGGAGGACAATGGCATCACATACTGCACTCTCTACAACCTTATTGATGGTGAGACCCTTTCACATGTCAACCTTTAACCTTTGACACTGTGCTATATGCTAAGATAATTTTTTTTTTTTTTTTTTCCAGTCATTCAGAGAAACTATTAAATCTGTTTTGTGTATTTGCAGGTAGCGGGCTGGTGGATGCTGCGGGTTATAAGCAGTACACGAATGAATGGATTTGTCTGGACTACTCAACTGCCAACTGCACCATCTACTGATGAGATCTACTGGTCTTTGATATGATTTAATACACTGACAAAGACCATGAAACATTAATGAATCGCTCGTAATTCTCCAAATGTAGTTTTTAGTATTTTAGCAGTCGCTCATACAGTTATATAGCTATTCATTGTTAATAATGCTTGGCATTATCACTGAGTTTGAGAGCAGAATGCATTACTGTTTGAATGACAAATAAACCAGAAACAGCAGTTGAATTGCACCATTTCTAAAGTACTGTGTTTGTTCCAAATGTTTCCACCTCATCTTTGTAATTTTATCTACCTTATCTTTCAACGTGGAAGTAAGCCGTTTTCTGTGAATGTGTGAGACTTCCAGTTCATTAGCCACTGTAGGGAAATAACGAGAAGAATAACAACATGCAGTAAAAGGTAAAACTGTTTGCACTATAAACCAGTGTGTACACAATTAAGATAATACATTAAAATAGTATAGATAAGACACACCGATTTGCAATATCAAGCAGCAAAACGAGATGTTTTGTACAGCTTCAAATAGCTGGAAGCGAATGACACTGGAAGCCAGACCCATTAAAGGGGTCCTATTATGCTCTTTTACAAAGTCTTGATTTTGTTTTGAAGGTTTACCAGAACATAGAACTTTCATGCTTGGTGGTTCAAAAAATGCATTATTTTTAACATAATTTACATTATTACAATACATTTCTCCCAGACTGGTACAAAAGGCTCGATTAGTTCCGCCTTCCAAAAAACAAAGTGTGTTGTGATTGGTTAGCTCTCCCACTGCGTTGCGATTGGCGAACAGCTTAGAGGTGTTTCAGTACTGCCACGCCCCTTGTCAAAGAAGCAAGTTCTGTGCACAACTGTTAGCGCAAGCTGGATTAAAGTGATTCTTACTTTTTAAATATGGATATTTTTCTTATAAAAACGCATCGATTTGCAACAGGAGGTCTTTATTAACCCCACGGAGCCCTGTGAGGCCCTTTTTATTATGGATGGATGCATATTGTTGGACTTGTTTTGGACTGATGAGGAGAAACACCCATCTATGCCGTTCTAAAGCTTGGGAGTGCCAGGATAAATTTACATATAACTCAGATTGCATTCATCTGAAAGAAGGAAGTCATATACACCTAGGATTCATGGAGGGTAAATAATACACTACGGTAGTGTTGGGTCCTATCGTCAACCTGCGAGATCGCTGATACATGATATTATCCTGCTAATGTACTTAATTATTTACGTACTTCGTTTCATTGCCCGAAACCAGCTCCAGCATAAGGGTAAAAGCAGTCTAACATTATCAAAGAACATCATCACTGATTAGCCTAGCCTATTCTACTGCAAGTTTAAGCATTTTAAAAAACACTTGCATTATAAGTGAAGCTATCTACACTGTATGATGAATAAATCTCTTACCACACACTGCACACGTCTGTGGTGTGTTACAGCTCTGCCACACTATTCAATGCTTATGTTTATACGTGCATCGCTAAAGGTAGGCCAATCCCCCACCTCGTCCCTACAACCACCCCCCAACCAATCCCCCCCAAACAACAATGAGAATTTCCATAGGCGAGATTTAATTTAATGATATTCTAATAGGACACCTTGTGACATCATTGCATGCAGACAACAAACGTTGTAGTCCAAAGGAGCCGTTCGTTGTAGTTTTTTAAAAATGAAATATCTCCTTTTGGCTATACAGATACACACTGCACACTGCCCACAGATACACACCGCACACTGACTAAAGTTCAAAAAGTAAAAAAAAAAAAAAAAAAAAAAAAAAACAAAAAGGCATAATAGCACCCATTTAAATTGACCAAGTCCACTCTTATGGGAAAAATAAGGTTTTGGAATTGACCATATACAACATGATCAGAGGGTCACTCATAATCTCCCATGTTCTAGGCTTGAGGGTTCAGTGTCTCCTGACTACAATATTCAATACAAACCCTGCTTTCAATATAGGAGGAAGGTTTTTAGAGATTTACAGTTTGGCTTCTGATCTGGCCTGTAAACAACCACCTAGCAACTGGAAAAAAGCTTGCGTGGACAAGCATTACTCAGATTTTTGTCAGAAAATGTTTTGTTACTGATAGAATCTGAGACATCCAATGTGCATTGTGAACAAAAGAGACTTAAATCTATTAAAAGTGCAGTATGTGATACTGACAGCTAGCGGCAAAAATGAGTACTGCAGTCCAAATTCACAGAGCGTTTGTCCTGCAGAACCTGATTTTACCAAGTACAACATGTTCCTGCATCAACATCTTTGTTGACCCTGGAACAACACTGTGATTAACCAATCCGATTTGAAAAAACAGTTTATAGTTTTTGTGAAGTTTAGGCTTACAATCAGTGTTTGGTGCTTGTACATCAGTGTCATTCATCTATCATTTCCTCTGATTTTAGGGATTACTCATGGGTAAGGTTAGGTTTCGGTGTAGGGATGTGGTCAAGATTACATTTTTGGATTACCTTTTTTTTTTTTTCACATACAACAACACATCTAACTCAGCAAAGTCAGGACCTGTTTGTCCTGCCCCTCTTCCTGAGACTCAACGCTCATGCAGGTTGCCAGATTAAGGACATACAAATCATTGTAGCATTGTTTATTGCAGAAACAAGTGTGTGAATTTAGCATGTTTCCTAAATATCCTGAACATATTTATGCTTTAGTACAGTCAAAAAACTACATATGGAATATATATATATATAAAACTGTCATCAGAAACAAAAGACTGTTTATTTAAAGTCCAGACTCAGAGCTTAATAGTATTTCATTCACAACAACTCATTTTAAAGTTGTACCTTGTTGTACCATGACACTACTGCTTATTTAGAGAACAGTACTTTATAAACAAGAAAAAATCACATTCATGTATAAATGCCCTGATAAAACTACACAAAGAACAATAACATAACAACATATCTGACCTTCTTCTAGCTTACAATATTAATGTTTCTAAGAAGTTCTGCCTTTCTGGATGCTTCTTACTGTAATGGAAGTTGTTGCCTTGTGTTCAGAAGGAATGAATGTTTCAATCTGAAATGAGAAAGAGCATTTTAAAACTTTATAGTTTTATATTTCATATAGCAGTGCAAAAATAAATCATTAAAAGTTATACAGTAAAACACATAAGAAATGTATGTGTTTTATGTAATGAGCCATTTAAAAGATCAAAAAACTGGCATTTTGGTGTTTTCTGTGGATGTGTTTCCTGAAGTTTCCACAGCTGTCCAACAAGTGTGCGGATAAAAAAATAAATGGCAATTTTCACAGTAAAAGTTAAGTCATTTCAATAGGAATCCACATGATCAGGAATTTTACAGGAGGGGGAAATATTTTCTCACGCAAAGTTTATATCGGGTCCAAGTTGGTCACAAGAGCAAACCAGCAGAAAGCTACTTGGCATGAACTTCTGTGTAAGCAGTGCTTCATACATTTTTTACACTAGTGACAATAGACAAGTGACCTTTTTTGGTTATGAAATTTCGTTAATGTAACAGCACATTAGCTAATATTTACACAAAAAAAAAAAAACACAAAAAAAAAACAGTAATATTGCAAAATGTTATTACAATATAAAGTAATAGCTTTCATTTTAATATACTTTAAAATATTATTTATAACTGTGATGCAAAGCTGAATTTTCATCAGCTGTTACTCCAGTGTCACATTATCCTTCAGAAATCATTCTAATATGCTGATTTATTATTAGCAATCAATGTTGTGCTGCCAAATATTTTTTTGGAACCTGTGATTCTTTTTTTCAGGATTCTTTGATGAAAAAGAACAGCATTTATTCAAAATATAAATATTTTCTAATTATGTAAATCTATGCTATTACTTTTACTAATTTAACACATCCTTGGTGAATAAAAATATTAATTTCTTAAAAAAAAAAAAGAATAAAAATTTACTGACCCCAAACTTTTGAACAGTAGTGTATATTGTTAGAAAACCTTTCTGTTTTAAATAAATGCGGTTCTTTTTATTCTTTTATTGATTAAAGAATCCTAAAAAAAAAGTATCACAGGTTCCAAAAAAATATTAAGCCGCACAAATGTTTTCAACACTGATAATAAAACAGCACATTAGAATGATTTCTGAAGGATCACGTGACACTTAAGTTAAGACACTTAAGACACTTAACACTTAAAATTCAGCTTTGCATCACAGGAATAAATTATATTTTAAAGTATATTAAAATGAAAGCTATTACTTTATATTGTAATAACATTTTGCAATATTACTGTTTTTTTTCTCAAATAAATGCAGCCTTGATGAGCATAAGAAACATCTTTAAACACCATTCAAAATCTTACTGATCCCAAACTTTTGAACGCCAGTGTATATGTACTGTATATACTTTATGTAACATGAAATATGCTTTTAGAAAGGGGAAAAAAAGCCTAAAGAATTTTTACCTGACGCACAAGGTACTCCATCTCAGGTGAGTTACTGGACAGATCAATCAAAGATTTGACAGTTATCCTCAAGCCAGTAATTACAGAAGGGGCTATGAGAAAATGGACAAGAATGTGTTATATTAAAATCAAAACAAATCTCCAAATTACAATACGGCTTCATTCTATCATAATTTGACCCTAATGTCTTTCCAAATATGTATGACTTTCTTTCAAATAAGATTATGGTTGAAACCAAAAGTAAAACCATAAAATATTGAATGAATTAATAAATAAAATAAATGAATAAAATGTTGATTGAAATAAAATATATAAGCTATAAGCTCTACTTATTTCATCTACTTTCCAAGACAGCATTTCTCATATTTATTTAGTTTAACTTGATGTATTAAAATAAACTAAAACTGTAATAAAAATAGTAGAGACTGAAAAACAATATCCGAATGCTACTAAATTAATACTGCTTAAAAGTCATTTTGTTTTGGATCCCTTTGACTCATTGTATGGACAAAAACAGTTAAATCTTCTTTCATAATATTTTTTTGTCATTCCATAGAAGAAAGTCATACAGTTGGAACAACATGATAATGACAAAATATCCCTTTTAAACTATATCACTCTAGCACGTTCTCTAGCAAGCTGTAAGCTGACTTATTTTCATTTGTGATACTATACCAACTATATCAACCAGTAAAATATGATATTGTACCAGGCTGCTGAGAAGTCATTGACCAGTTTTCTGTTGTTGCAGGTGATGTTGTAAGCAATTCTGTTGTAGGATCAACTGTAAGCAACCAGGTTTGTGAGTGAACATGTAAATGATGTACATGAAAAAGTCAAAATTTCAGCAGTTCATCATTTAATCCATTATATCATAAAATCAACCAGAGTAAAGACTTTGCTTGACGTTAGAGACTTTAGAGCTACTGTATAAAACAACAAAATGTTTAGCCTCAGCTTCAAACTGAGTCATTTAATTTTCCAATTTTTTTACCACTTTGAGCAGAAGTAAAAGTTTGATCAGGTACTCACCTGTAGTGGTCGATTCTCCCACAGAAAAACACAGAAATCCAACAAACAGGATGAAAACTTTCTCCATTGTTCTGATCCTTTAGGAGTAACGAATCTGAATAAGCGTTCAGCGACTCTTCAGGTTTCTAGGTTGTATGGCGGGCGTTGACTGAAATGTCTGTTTCATGGGTTTCCATAAATAGTGGAACTGAACACACCCCTGCATTGGCGGCACAAACACAATAGGCTGTAGACGGAAGTTACTCCGATTTTCACCTGATACCTTTGATTCATCACGGGCCAAAGCATTTCACGAATGTAGGGTTTTATTGTTTCTTTATTATGTTACTGCCACGCAACACAAAGTAGTGAAATTAAAACAAGACATGAGTATGTAATTCCAAACAAAAGAGTCAATAATAAAACTGTGTTTACAGTAAAGTCTAAAGTTGTACTTCCCTTTAAAAACAATTTCTAGGAAATGAAAAGTGAATTTTAAACATGCGAAAGCTATTTTAAAGAAACGCTGTATTGAATAAGTTGACCACTGAGTTAATTAGGAATAATAAATTTACTGTTCTTCATAGAGACTGGCATCTGGTTTTGTCTAAGGGCTTTTGCACTTGCTGCTCCTGCTGCTGCCCCCAGCGCTGGGTGGCCGAGATCCTTGCGGGGACGTGACTGAGAGGCCCAAACCCAGATCCACTGTCTTCACTGCAGGGAATGTGACAGATTGGCTTCTGGGACTGCTGCTGGCTGATGGATGTGAGGGTCTGATGCGTATGTGGGACACATAAGACAACAATCAGGACTTTTTGCATGTCATGCATATTTGTCTGGTTTAAACGGTCACACTTGACTGGATAATTCTGCTGTCATGGCAGCAGATGCACATGTGGAATATATTTTATGGTTATGTGAATACCGATGTAGTGAAGCAGAACTGCGGGCTGAGTTGATCTTTGAACTCAGACGGCTGGATGGAGTTGAAGCGGGGGAGGGCAGGGACAGACCAGCCTTCAAGAGGAAAATAACGACATTAACCATTAATTAGTAACTTAATTTATATGAAAACAAGTTAGTAATTACTACAGCAATACATTATTGTTTAAAAGGTTTGTCTCTTATGCCTAACAAGGCAGCATTTGTTTGATCAAATTACAGTACAATTGTAGTATTCTGACATATTATTACAGTTTAAAATAACTGTTTATTTTAATACACTACTGTTCAAAAATTTGGAATCTGTAAGATTTTTTTAAGGAATTCTCTTATGCTCAGCAAAGTTCCATTTATTTGACAAAAAAACAAAAAAAAGCAATATTTTGAAATATTATTGCAGTTTAAAATAGCAGTTTTCTATTTCAACATCCTGTACATACAATTAATTTTTGCGATGCAAAGCTGAATTTTTATCAGCTGTTACTCCAGTCTTCAGTGTCACATGATCCTTCAGAAATCATTCTAATATGATGTTTTATTATCAATGTTAACTTGTGCCGCTAAATATTTTCTTGAAACCTGTGATACTTTTTTCAGGATTTTTTGATGAATAAAAAGTTAAAAAAAAAGAGTTTTTATTTAAAATAGACATCTTTTGTAACAATATAAGTCTTTACTATCACTTTTTATCAATTTAACACATCCTTGCTGAATAAAAGTATTAATTAAAAAAAAAAAAAAAAAAATGTACTGACCCTAAACTTTTCAGGATTCTTTGATGAATAAAAAGTTAAAAAGAAAAGCATTTATTCAAACTAGAAATTTTATAATAATATAAGACTTTACTATCACTTTTTATCAATTTAACACATCCTTGATGAATAAAATAATTAATTTCTTTCAAAGAAAGAAAGAAAGAATACATTTACTGACCCCAAACTTTGAATGGTAGTGTATATTGTTACAAAAGATTTCTATTTTAAATAAATGCTGCTCTTTTTAACTTTTTATTACCAAAGAATCATGAAAAAGTGAAACAGTGAAAATAAATCAGCACATTAGAATGTTTACTGAAGGATCATGTGACACTGAAGACTGGAGTAATGATGCCGAAAATTCATCTTTGTATCACAGGAATAAATTATTTTTTAAAGTATATTAAAACAGAAAACCACTATTTTAAATTGCAATAATATTTCACAATATTACTGTTTTTTTCTGTATTTTTAATCAAACAAACAGCCTTGATGAGCAGAAAACCTTCTTTAAAAAACATTAACAGTCTTACTGATCCCAAACTTTTGAACAGCAGTGCATATTTTAAAAAGAAATGTATTTCTGTGATGCAAAGCTGACTTTTTAGCATCATTACTCCAGTCTTCAGTGTTCAGACATGATACTTCAGAAATCATTCTAATGATGATGATTTATTATTATTATTGAACACAGTTGTGGTGCTTAATATTTTTTTGGAACCTGTGATATTTTTTCAGGATTTTTCGATGAATAAAAAGTTAAAAAGAACAGCATTTATTCAAACTAGAAATTTTATCTAATAATACAAGTCTTTACTACAAACTCTGAATGGTAGTGTATATTGTTACAAAAGATTTCTATTTTAACCCTTTAACTGTCACTCCCTATCTTGAACATAGACATGAAAATGCACTATCCAAAGTTAAATTGTAATAATTCATGAACAAAAACATTTTCTAATATGAATTTTATGTACAATTTCCATGGTAATGCAATTTCTGATTTTAAAATGGCTTTCAAAGTAGTGGTTTTATATTAAAATAGAAAACCACTATTTTAAATTGCAAAAATATTTCACAATAGTACTATTTTTTCTGTATTTTTAATCAAATAAATACAGCATCGATGAGCAGAAAAGTCTTCTTTAAAAGACATTACAAATCGTACTGATCCCAAACTTTCAAACGGCAGTGTATATTTTATAAATGTATAAATGTTTTCCTGTGATGCAAAGCTGGCTTTTCAGCATCATTACTCTACTCTTCTTCTACTACAGTGCTACATGTTGCTTATAAAAAACAATGGGTAATTGTTCCCATGTTGTGTTGTACCTGCATAAAACACATCTGCAATGCAGACGACAGCTCAGGATTTTCCTTCATGGCTTCCAGAAGCATCTTATTTACACTTTTATTTAAATCTCTGAGCTCTCGTAGCTGTATGTCACGTTCCTCAAAAGTCTTCTCTTTGGTGTTTTTAGCAGACCGAATTTCCCTGGTATATTTGGAACACTGTGAGATAAGAACAAGATGAGTTTAGAAATAGGATAATCAATAGTTTATAACAGATAATACTGGCCATACTGTGTATACATTAAAAAAAAAGATAGGGGGCCCTCATATTTGTATAGAGTTAGTTGTCATACCTGCAATTATACAGGTCTATTATGAATAATTAATAATTAACTAAATTATGCTTACTATTGAAAACATCATTTGATGACGAATCTGAAAAGATAAAGCAGGAAAATGTAGGGTATGTGAGGGTGGTCAGACCTGTTTGATGGCTCTATTGAGTTTCTCTCCCTGAGAGAGAATGTCTTTGTTGAGAGAGAGCACACGGGCCTGAGTCGTCTCAACGGTCTCATTCTGGACTGCTTCCTCTTGAAGAAGACCCTCCAATGTGCGGGACATGCTCTGAAATATGTGGAAAAAACATGCTTTATGTACTATCATCTAAAGTGGTTTTAATTCACATAAGAATATTATTTGTTATTACTGACTTAACCTGACCTTGCTAATTAACCTCCAGCTTTTCATGTTTTACAGGGCAGGTTCACAGAAACTTGTTTCACCTGTTGTGAATGATGCTTTCAAACATTGTTTTTAACTCTTATGTAACTTAGTAACATAAATATAAAAGTGAAAGGACACTTTGCATTACAGTGCATTACACTGCGTTATGCTGATGAATTACAATTCTGATAACCTTTAAAGTAAAGGTGTGATCACAAAACTTTGGTAACAAAAACATGTTCCAATGTCAGTAGTGTAACTATATATGATCCACTGCTTCCGCAAACGTCACTTTGAAAACAAGCAGCTTTCTGCTGGTCTGCACAGTGAATTCACATGAGTGAAATCTGCATTGGGGAACCCTTTTGTGATCGCACACATTTCTACTGAAATGACTGGAAAATGCAAAATTTCACAAGAGCTTTGGTGAATGTGACCACACCTTTCTAGTGTTTGTGTTACACATATGTGACCCTGGACCACAAAACCAGTCTTAAGTCGCTGGGGTATATTTGTAGCAATAGCCAAAAATACATTGTATGGGTCAAAATTATTGATTTTTCTTTTATGGTAAAAATCATCAGGATATTAAGTAAAGATCATGTTCCATTAAAATATTTTGTAAAATTCCTACTGTAAATGTATGAAAACTTAATTTTTGATTAGTCATATACATTGTTAAGAACATTATTTGAAGAACTTTAAAGGCAATTTTCTCAATATTTTGATTTTTTTGCACCCTCAGAATCCTGATTTTAAATAGTCGTATCTTGGCCAAATATTGTCCTATCATAACAAACCATACATCAATGGAAAGCTTATATATTCAGCTTTCGGATGATGTATAAATCTCAATTTTGACATTATGACTGGTTTTGTGGTCCAAGGACACATATACGACCCTGGACCACCAAACCAGTCTTAAGTAGTACAGGTATATTCGTAGCAATAGCCAAAAATACACTGTATGGGTCAAAATGATCAATTTGTCTTTTATAGCAAAAATCATTAGGATATTAAGTAAAGATCATGTTCCATGAAGATATTTAGTAAATTTCCTACTGTAAATATCAAATCTTAATTTTTGATTAGTACTTTCAGTAAGAGTAAGAAGTAAAAAAACTTCTTTGAACAACTTTAAAAGAGATTTTCTCAATATGTTGATTTTTTTACACCCTCAGATTACAGATATTTAAATAGTTGTATCTTGACCAAATATTGTCCTATTCTAACAAAGTTTATTCATTCAGCTTTCAGATGATGTATAAATCCTACTTTCAAAAAATTGACCCTTATGACTGGTTTTGTGGTCCAGTGTCACATATTATGCGCTATAATTAATTACTAAACCAATAACAATGAAACACTAAGTACATACAATTAGAACCCCTTTACAGGGAATTATGAACACGGAATCACAATATAATTCAGTTTTATATGAAAACTGAAAAAATACTTTTACATCATTTGATAATCTAGGTTTAAAACAAATTTAAATTTAATATACAGTACCTATACTGCTGTTTCTAACAGCTCTGGACTGAATAATGTCTATAGCTTTAATAAGCAGACATTTCTTACTTGAATGCTTTTAAAGGGATAGTTCACCCAAAAATGGCATTCATTCCCCCAGGGCATTCAAGATGTAGGAGACTTAGTTCCTTTAGTAGAACACAAACAAAGATTTTTAACTCAAACCGTTGCAGTCTGTCAGTCATATAACATCAAGTTTTCATTTTTGGGAGAACTATCCCTTTAAAGGCTCTAGCGTGAAGATAAACATGGCAGATTGGGTGCGGTTCACTGAGGACAGGGTCTCTGCAAATACGGCAGTGTCCGTCAACAGTCGTGGGTGGGGCTTGTAAAATGTGACATCACATTTTACGGATTCTGTGATCGGCTTGCTCTGAGGCACTGCTTATGATTTATGGGAATTAAAAAAAAGGAGCAGGTGGATTTTTATCATTATAGGGTGGTTGTGTACACACACAGCCATTTGTGTTTTAGCTAAGTAATTGCTCCTGGTGTTTCTGAGGGTAATCTGGTGTATTGATCATTTTTATAATTTTTGATATGCAGATGCAACCACAGTAATTGTATATTAACTCAACAGATCCATTATGGAGCCCTGTCTGTCTGGTGGAATGTTTACGTCAATAAAAACATTTACTTCAATGTCCTCCTGCAGTTCTCGGATTTGCCGTTTCTTATATTTGTATTTCTCCTCGGCTGCTCGTCTCTGCTCCTCCAGCTTCAGTTTCTCCTGGTGTGCAGGACCTACAGTGAGATAGAGCACTGCTCAGTTCACACTGAAATTCTTTCTGATTACATACATTGCAATGTTCCAGACATTGTTTATATGCCAAATAAAGCCCTCACAGTATCTATACCACAAACAAGTGATGTTTGGGTGCGGGTATGGTATGAGCTAAATATATTTAATTTGACAACAAGTTGTCACGAGTGTGTGTAGTTCAGAACCAAGAACGAGGATGAACTATTTCCAAGAGTCTTTAACTCTTTCCCCACCATTGACACAATTTTACGGCTTTCTGCGTTTAAATGTCCCACTTCGAATCTCAGTGAGTTCTGGTCAATCAAACGCCACGTTAACAAATTGACCACACACTAACATTCAAAAGTTTGGATCAGTTTTCCGATTTTTCTTGTTTTTAAAAAAATGATCTTATGCTCATCAAGGCTGCATTTACTTGACCAAAAATACATAAATATTGTGAAATATTATTACAGTTTTAAAAGAATGGTTTTCTATTTTAATATATTTTAAAATATAATTTAGTCCTGTGATGCAAAGCTGAATTTTCATCAGCCATTACTCCAGCCTTCAGTTGTCACATGATCCTTCAGAAATCATTATAATATGCTGATTTATTATCAAAGTTGGAAACAGTTGTGCTGCTTAATATTTTTAATATTTTAAAATTCTTTTTTTAGGATTTTTTGATGAATAAAGAACAGCATTTATTCAAAATCTTTTCTAGCAATATAAGTCTTTGCTATCACTTTTTATCCATTTAACACATCCTTGCTGAATAAAAGTATTAATTTCTTTCAAAAAAAAATAAAAAATAAAAATGTACTGACCACAAACTTTTAAATGGTAGTTTATATTGTTACAAAATATTTCTATTTTAAATAAATGCTGTTCTTTTTAACTTTTTATTAGAAAAAAGTATCACAGGTTCCAATAAAAAAATAATAATAATAATACATAAATAATAAATAATAATAAATGTTTTGTTCATTGTGTTTTCATGTTAGGTAATACATTAACTACAATTAAATATTGGAACCTTATTGTGTTACCGAAATGATATTTCACAATATTACTGTTTTTTTCTGGATTTTGATCAAATAAATAAAAAACACTAAAAAAATTAAATAAAAACTTCTTTTAAAAAACATTAACAATCTTACTGATCCCAAACTTTTGAACAGCAGTGTATGTAGTCACCATGACACAATGAGAACGCTTAATGTTTTTGTGTCAAATATAGCAAACAGAAAAATGATTAACATAAAATGCTGCTGTCCGTTTTGAAAACAGCTAAAAAATAAAGGTGTCATTTTATAAACTGAATGTGTAATGTTTTGTGTAAAGTTCAACTCCACATTATGCTCGTAGGAACGAGTGATGCCAAATGACGCGTCTCGCTGAGGGTGGGGTTGATCGATTTCCCCCGAGTTCACAGGTCGGATGTCTGACGTTAAGTAGCATTCCAGACATTATTTCCAAGTAAGAGGTGGGAAAACCCAATTTCTAGTTGTCTGCATACCCTTGAAACTCAATAATGTATGAATATGAAACTAAACAGAACATATTTGTGACACAAATGTGACCCTGGATCACAAAACCAGTCATAAGGGTTATTTTTTCTAAATTGAGATTTATACATCATATAAAAGCTGAATAAATAAGCTTCCGTTGATGTATGGCTTGTTAGGATAGGACAATATTTGGTCGAAATACAACTATTTAAAAATCAGGATTCTGAGGGTGCACAAAAATCTAAATATTGAGAAAATTGCCTTTAAAGTTCTTCAAATAATGTTCTTAACAATATATATGACTAATCAAAAATTAAGTTTTCATACATTTACCGTAGGAATTTTATAAAATATCTTTATGGAACATGATCTTTACTTAATTTCCTAATGATTTTTGCCATAAAAGAAAAATCAATAATTTTGACCCATACAATGTATTTTTGGCTATTGCTACAAATAAACCCCAGCGACTTAAGACTGGTTTTGTGGTCCAGGGTCACATATACATCTGTTTCCTCATATTTCAGATAAGCTTACCAGACCACTTTAACACTGAGATTACACAACAATGCATTGTTTGAAAGCAGTGACATTAATGATGAAGAATGTTCTAAGACGCTAACAATGAGTTATGGTGTTTGAGGCTGACTTTATGAACACAGAGAATTTTAGAGTAATCTGTTTAACATAGAAATAGTTACTATAGTACTTACTGGACTCTGTGACTTTGGTCTGGGCTTTGCGGTAGGTTGTATTGCAGTTGTTGACAACCTGCAGGGTGTTCTCCAATGCGTGGATCTCTTTCTCTGTCTTGCGGATTTTGGCGTCCAAATCATCCCCTTGCCGCTGGAGTTCTTCTTTCTCTTGAGCTGCCTTCAGGAAAAGTCCAGGATTTATTAGATATTGAGATGTATGGAGTAGTAATGTTGATTCTGATATGAAAAAGGTCATGAGGTAGAAAAGCTTTGAATTCAAAAATCCAAGCTAAAGCCTTTGTTTTAGATGTATTAATGTTTTTGAAAGATGTCTCTATGCTCACTCAGGCTCTATTTCTTTGAATATATACAGTAAAAAATATGGTAAAAGAATAATATTGTAAAATACTATTATTTTAACCCTTTAACTGTTACTCCCATTTTTGAACACAGGCATAAAATGCAGACTTAAATTTTTATAATTATATATTTTATAATAATGAATGAAACATTTTGTAATATGATTTTAATGTACATATTTCATGGTAATCCAATGTCTGATTATAAAATGCCCTTTAAAGGATAAAATTTGAGATTTTAAGTTTTCAACTGATATATAATTTCTTATGATTTCTAAGTTGTACTCTTGACAAATATTAATCTATTACTTTTCCTACATAATTTGTAACACAAATACGGTAAAATATCTATTTAGGAGACTTAGACCTTTCCAACGATGTATAATTTGTCATGATTAGATTAGGATTTATTTGTAACTTTGGCGTCCCACAGAGGGGATGGTGACAGTTAAAGGGTTAAAATTACTGTTTTATATTTTAATATACTTTAAAATGTAACTTTTTCTTGTGAAAAGCTGATTTTTTAGCATCATTACTCCAGTTTTCAGTGTCACATGATCCTTCAGTAATCATTCTAATATGCTCATTTGACAATTCTCAACTCAAGACACATTTCTTATTATTATCAATGTTGAAAACCGTTTTGCTGCTTAACATGTTTGTGGAAACTATGATACATTTTTTTTTCAGGATTCTTTGATAAATCGAAAAAAGTTGAAAAGAACAAGATTTTTACTTTAAAATAAAAATCTTTTGCAACATTTAAAAAGTATTTATTGTCCCTTTGGATCAGTTTGGTGCATCCTTGCTGAGTAAAAGACAAAAATATAAAATAGTAATAATAAAATTAAAGCTATAAGCAACGTTGAAAGGGCCTTCGCACCCGGCCTCACCACCACCCGGTGACTTTAGGAAAACGGTGAATGGTGGACAATATGCATTTAAAGTGGTACACTGCCATCCAAAAAAAAAGTCACCACCTGGATTTAACTAAGCAAAAACGGTAAGAGCCTCCCATTGGATAATTACAACATGGATGATTATGTTGCAGCTGGCAACAACTTATTTAACCCTAACTGATGCAGTAGCTTCTTATTTCTTAAACAACCATGTCGGAAGACACATCGTGTGGTCGTGGAAAAGCTGAAAGTTAATCTGTTTCAGAAGGGTCAAATTATTGGCATGCATCAAGCAAAGAATACATCTAAGGAGATTGCTGAAACTACTAAAATTAGGTTAAGAACTGTCCAACGCATTATTAAAAACTGGAAGGATAGTAGGGAACCATCATCTTTGAGGAAGAAATGTGATCGGAAAAAAATCTTGAATGATCGTGATCGGTGATCACTTAAATGCTTGGTGAAATAAAATAAATAAACAACTCACGGCTATGTTTAATAGTGAAAGTAAGAACACAGTGCGAAGGGAACTTAAGGGATTGGGACTCAAAAGCTGTGTAGCCTTAAGAAAACCACTTATCAGTGAGGCTAATCGGGAAAAAAGGCTTCAATTTGCTAGGGAGCATAAAGATTGGACTCTGGAGCAATGGAAGAAGGTCATGTTGTCTGAGTAGTCCAGATTTACCCTGTTCCAGAGTGATGGGCACATCAGAGTAAGAAGAGAGGATATACTGAATATACTAAATGACCAGGTTATTCCATCAGTGGATTTTTTTTTTAAAAAAATGACAATGCCAGAATTCATCGGGCTCAAATTGTGAAAGAGTGGTTCAGGGAGCATGAGACATCATTTTCACACATGGAATCGCCACCACAGAGTCAGCACATCGCATTGAGAATTTTTGGCATGTGCTGGAGAAGAATTTGCGCATCATTAATACAAGATCTGGGCGAAAAAATAATGCAACTCTGGATGGGAATAAATGTTGTGATATTGCAGAAGCTTATCGAAACAATGCCACGGTGAATGCGTGCTGTAATTAAAGGTAAGGCGGTCCAATGACATTTTTTGGACGGGCAGTGTAGAAGGAATATGACAAAGTAATTTATATGTACCAAACTTCCTGCTACCAGCTGGTGGCGCTATGATTATAACTGTATATTGGCATGTAGATGTCTTCAGGCCAGCATGTTTATAAAACATATGAAGTTTGGTGCAGACTGAACATGGTATGTTTGAGTTAGTGCAAAGTATACTATTTCCAACAGGTGGCGCTATGATTATAACTGAATATTGACCTTTAGATGTCTACAGACCAGGAGATTTACTAAACATTTGAAGTTTGGTGCAGATTGGACATTGCTCGTTTAAGTTAGTGTAAAACAAGTTATTTCCTGTTGCCAGCAGGTGGAGCTATGATTATAACAGATTACTGGCCTTTAGATGTGTTCAGGCTAGGATACTTATTGAACGTGTGAAGACTGGGGCAGATCGGACATTGTATGGCTGAGTTACAACACCTTCTATTCACGTGGAGAACTTCGCAGGAGGAATCGCAAAGGCCTTTAGATTAGACTGACCAAATATAATGTTGATTTCATTAAATCCTTAGGAGTTTGTTAGAGCATAAAACATGTCACTCCCTGTTGCCAGCAGGTGGCGCTACGGTTATAACTGAATATGGTCATGGGCATGTGTTCAGGACAGAACTCTTATCAAACATGTAAATTTTGGTGCAGATCTGATATTGTATGCCTGAATTATAACAAGTTTGTCAGGCCACCACAGACACACCCGAAAACTCAAGATTCTCAATTTAATGTCACAAAGGGCTTTAGATTACACTAACCGAATTTGGTGTTGATCTGTTTAAATCTCTAGGAGGAGTTTGTTAAAATACAATGCCTGAAAATGACAAATATGGCACAAAACTTGCAGAGAAAATTCAAAATAACAGACTTACTTTGGGCTTTCGGACTTTGTACCGGGGACTTTTTTGTAGGCATTGGTGTGTTACATGTGTCTACCGAATTTTGTACATGTGTGTGAAACATACTCAAAGAGCACTTCATTAAAATTTTATAGGTGGCGTTATCAAGCCATTTTGCCACACCCACTTCCAAAACCCCAAGGTAAATTTTTACCACTGTTGGCGTCTGTGCAAGGTTTCATGAGTTTTCTAGCATGTTTAGGCCCTCAAAAATGTGATTCATTTTGGAGAAAAAGTAGAACTGAGCAATTCCAATAGGGTCCTAATAAAACCTTACTGACCCCAAACTTTTGAACAGTAGGATATACTGGTTAATTTTTTTACTTAACCTTTTTTGAAATAACACTACATAACAAGAAAGTATTATAGAATGCCCTTTAATATTTAAAAACAGTGATGTACTTCACTAAGCATGCCATCACATGTTACTGATTACAGATCTAAGCCTTTTGTTTGTATAGGAGTCTGATGCATGAAATACTATTAATTACTTTTCTGCGATTCTACCTTGAGCATGATGCAACTCAATGTATTTAGAATAACAAAATAACACAGGTATGATACCTTTATAATAAAGTAGGCCTGGGATTTCTCCTCTTCTCCCTCTGGTGCAGCCAAAGAAACAGTCAGGATCTCATACCTTTTCCTCATCTTGTCAATTTTGAACAAACTCTCGTTCACCGCAGCACTGACACCATTTGTCACAATCAACAGTGTGTGAAAAAAAAAATGCAGGAATCAAATATATGACATAAATTCAGTGCAGATCCTCTCCTACTCTTTATGGTTTTATAAAAAGAAAATATATAATTTTTATAGCACTAACAAATTACACAATAACAATATAAACATTTAAATTAACTAAAATAAAAAAATAATTAAATCATTTTAAAACTCCATTGGGTAGTATAGTGTTTTTACCTAAGTCCTTGTCTCTCCTGTTCAGTGAGCTTGATCTGTTTAGCGAGCATCTCTCTGTGCACACGGATCTCCTGCTCTTTCTCTTTCATTGCCGTTTGCAGCTGCAGACGTCTCTTCTCCAGGCTCAGCACTCCATCTGCTCGGTCATACAGCAGATCTCTCAGCCGCTGCACCTCCATCTTCAGGAGACCTTTCTCCACCATGCTATCCTGAAGGAAGGAGATGTACACGTGTGAAAAAGACGCAAGATGTGTTTTGTTGTTCTAAAAATGTGTTTGATAGATTAGGTTATCTACAATAGATTAATTATATATTTTACATGTTATAAGTTGTGCTAATAGCAAGCACTGATGGTGGGAGAACATTTGTGGAATATATTAAAAATAAAGAAATAAGTGAAGGCATTATCAAATTAGCCAACATACTTAAACAAACTGGCAAGAGGTTTGAATTTTGCAAAGTTCTGTGGCTTTGGCTGAAGAATTCTGTCAAGTTCTTCCATGTCCAATCAAATTACTCACCTGTTTTTTGAGCCTGAGTTTTTTCTGGTCTTTCTCAGAGTTGTCAGTGAAGAGTTCCAGCTCCTGGATCTTGGAGGTCAGTTCTCTCTTTTCTGCGCCAATCTTTTCTGTGTCTTTCCTAATGCAGCGGATATCATCCTGAAACCATTAAAAACATCCATACACATCAAAACAGTTTCTTCTTCTTCTTCTTTTTCATGTTTTTAAAGGGGTGCTATTATGCTTTTTCACTTTTTGAAAAAGTGTATCTTTGGGCATAAAAAAGATCTACAAAGTTACAAATCTCAAAGTCCACACCAAAAGGAGAGATTTCGTTTTTAAAAATTCCCTTTTCTTGAGCTACAACGAACGGCTCCTTTGGACTACAGCATTTGTTTTCCACATGCAATGATGTCACAACACGGTCCATTAGAATATCATTAAATTAAATCCCGCCCACGGAAATTCTAATTGTTGGGGGGTGGTTAGGGACGAGGTGGGGGATTAGCCTAATTTTAGCAATGCAGCGCGGAAAACCGCTTCAACAAGCCGCAGCGTGGCGGGTATCAACACGAGCATTGACTAGAGTGGCTGCTTCAGAGCTGTAACGCGCCGTAGACGTGTGCAGTACAGGGGGGCGAAACACATGCCGTAGCCGCGATCTACTCTGGTTGTGGTGTGGTAAGAGATTTATTCATCATACAGTGTAGATAGCTTCACTTATAACTCGAGTGTTTTTAAAAATGCAGAAACTTGCACTAGAATAGGCTAGGCTAATCAGTGATGATGTTCTTTGATAATGTTAGGCTGCTTTTAGCCTTATGCTGGAGCTGGTTTAGGGCAATGAAACTAAGTATGTAAATAATTAAATACATTAGCACGATAATATCATGTATTGGCGTTCTCGCAGGCTGACGATAGGACCCAACACTACCGTAGCGTATTATTTACTCACCCTCCATACATGACTTCATTCTTTCAGATGAATGCAATCAGAATTATATTAAAATTTATCCGGGCACTCCCAAGCTTTAGAACGGCATAGATGGGTGTTTCTCTTCATCAGTCCAAAACAAGTCTAATAATATGCATCCATCCATAATAACAAGTGCCTCACACGGCTCTGGGGGGTTAATAAAGGCCTCCTGTAGTGAATCGATGCATTTTTGTAAGAAAAATATCCATATTTAAAATGTAAGAATCACTTTAATCTAGTTTGCGCTAACAGTTGTACACGGAACTTGCTTCTTTGACAAGGGGCGTGGCAGTACTGAAACACCTCTAAGCTGTTCGCCAATCGCAACGCAATGGGACAGCTAACCAATCACAACACATTTCTTTTTTCGGAAGGCTAACTAAGAAACTAATCGAGTCATGTGTGCCAGGCTGGGAGAAATGTATTGTAATAATGCAAATGATGTTAAAAATAATGTGTTTTTCGAACCACCAAGCATGAAAGCATGCTCTAGTACACCCCCAAAACAAAATCAAGACTTTGTAAAAGAGGATAATAGGACCCCTTTAAAAGAAGTCTCTTCTGCTCACATGCATTTATTGCTGACTTAATGCGTAACAAACATTATTATTATCAATGTTGAAAAGAGTAATGTACACTTTTTTTCACATTCCTTTGATGAATAGAAAGCATTTATCTGAAATAAAAAGCTTTTGTAACATTATTGATATATATTCACTGCAAAAAATACTTTTCTTACTTAATTTTTTTGTCTTGTTTCCAGCCAAAATATCTAAAAATTCCAAGAAGGTTTATTGCCTTGTTTTAAAAAAAGAAAAAGTTAAAATTAAGTGAGTTTTTGCTTTGAATAACAAAATAATCTGCCAATGGAGTAAGCAAAATAATCTTATTTCAAGCTGAAATTTTATTTTGCTTACCCCATTGGCAGATTATTTTGCTTGTTTCAAGCAAAAACTCACTTAATTTTGACTTCTTTTTTCTGAAAACAAGACAATTTAAAAATTAAAACAATTTTTTGCATTAAACTAATGAGTATTTAGGAGAAAATGTGCTTAATTGTTTTTAAAATGGGGATGCAAAAAAAAACCCCGTAATGTTTCTAAAATAGATTCAGTTCAGCTTTAAGAAAAATTCTCTGAAATATGACAAATATTACCTGTCAAACTGTCTAAAGATCTGTTTGAAGATCTTTATGCTTATGAGCAATTCTATATTTATATTGCATATAGGACAGCAGGAAATGTAAGATTAAGAGAGCAGGAAATTATTATGATTAAAAGCAATTATTAATTGTTCTATGCAATTACTAATTGCGATAATGAAAGGGCAGAATACAAAAAAAAAGGGAAATCCATAATCATTCAATAAACATTTATGACATTTATGTCATTTGTGAATCAGACTTGTGTGCCTATACTGACAACAGCTGTTCTTCAAACCTGAGAAGAGCTCTGAGAAATCACTGTGTTGTGTGACAACAGAGACGCACACTCTTACCTGGAGTTTCTTCAGCTGCGTGGTGAGGGTGGCAGCTGTTTTATTCTTCTCCTCTAGAGCTTCAGCCAGATCAGAAGCCCTCTTCTCCAGAGCTTCCTTCTCCTCTGTGTTCACCTTCCCCTGCAAGTGTGACGTCTTCCTCTCCAGCATTTGGATCTGAAAGTCCTAAACCCAAACAAAAAAAGTCATTTGTCAACTTCTATTAACTTCTATTACTAGATGATAACTATTTGTTGACAAAGACAAGGATCATGCCTGGTTGGAGATGATCATCTGCTGTTTGAGCAGGTTCTGGTCTAGTTTACTGAGCCTGCTGTCCAGGTTGGAGATAGCGGCCCGGGTGGCGCAGATCTCAGCCGTGGTGTTTTTCTCTTTATCACGCAGTCCCTGCAACTCCTGACTCTTTCTGAACATGAGCTCTCTCTGTCGGAGCAGCTGAGCATCGATCTCCTGCATAAACAGTAACAAAACACTTTGATTACCACAGAGCCAAATTCACTTACAAATACATTTCAACTATAATAAATTCAAATACGTCTTCTTGTAAGGCCTCATATTGATCAGTCTAGGATTATGCATTAATGCTTTATTAATCCAAATAAAATGATTTGCAGATAAAATAAACAAATGACTATAACTTTTATAAATGGGTCAGTAACAAACACGCTTGAAGCTGCAGTCTAACTTTTTTTGTGTTCCAAATTTTGTATTTTCGACTTCACTATGGTACACTTACAATACATTTTTATATTCTGACTATTTTAGACTGGTTCTGGTAGGAACCACTGCGGAGCAGCCCAGTACCTTCGTGATTCGTCACAGACATAAACAAAGACGCATGTAGTTCTGTTCATCTGTCGGCAAAATTTATGGACTGCAGCTTTAACAAATTAGTAGTTTATGTACGATCAAATAATGATTAAAAAATTATATATGTATCAGTCGATACTGGATAATTTGTGCATATCACCGCTTTTTATATTTTTATAGAATTTATATTACCTTTGCTGTCAAATGTATTGTACTCAAAATGTCACTGATAAATGTAATCTTTAGGCAATCTCAAGAGAAATATAATTTTATCCATACTGTATTATATATATTAAATATACTTATATATACTTTATTATATATACTGTATTATAATGTTGAGATACCTAAATTAATTTGTAGAACTTCAGTTTAATTTAAATTTTTTGATTATAGTTTTTATTGTTTTATTTACTGACAAAATACTACAAAATTTGGCATTTATTTGGGTTATTGATCATAACAGTGCATTGTGTGTCCTATTTTTCCAAAACTCTGGATGAGGGTTATTATTATTAATATATTTGTTAATTAAAATAAATCTGAAATAATATTTTAAAATATGACATGAAACACCTATACTAAATGTAAATAAGAAATGTTGCTTTGGCAACTTCAAATATTTGAATTAAATTTGAACTAAAATTTGTAATTGGAAACAAAAAAATACTAAAAAGAAACTAAAATAACGCTGAAATAAAAATAAATTAAACCTAAACCTAATTAAAAAACATAAAAAAAATTTGAAAAGAATATAATGTAGCTACTAAAATAAAAATAAAAAAATGGAAAATATAAAAAAAGCTAATTCAAATTCTAAAAATATAAATCTATATTATAAATAATATTAATAAATAATACTAAAATAGCACTGCTGTGAAATCTTAAGTGTACACTGCATAATTCCTCTCCTGGACACTGAATGGTCAATACTGCATACAATATAGCAACATTTATGAAAACATAGAGAGAGAGAGAGAGAGAGAGAGAGAGAAGCCATCTTTTATTTCTGAGCCATATGGCTGTTCAGTGCAAAACAAAATGATGCCCAGATTGCTGAAGAGTTAAAAGGAGTCAAAGCAGTCAAACTCACTTTGATGTTCTGTTCCTGTTCTTTGCGCAGTTGCTCCATCTGTGCAGCTTGTTCTTCACCATCCAGCACCGCTTCTGTCACCAGCCGCAGCTTCTCTTTCAGAGCAGCATTATGCAGCTTTGCCGCTTCAACTCTACAATAAAAGAACTGCATATGTTCATACGTATAAAGTAATCTGATTTTACGTACATCACTCAGTGTTGGCAAATATTATATAAATTATAAGAAATAAGAGAAAAAAAAAACATCAAAACATGAAAGACAGTTGTCTGAGAAAAGAGAAAGCTTTACTTTGCTGTTTTGTCCTGAATGTCCTTTTTCATGCTGGTTAACTGAGATCTGGTGGTCTCCACATCTGTGGCTGTTCGGTCTAAAGTTCCCTTTAGCACTTCAACCTGAAAGCAAAACACTACATTTGATTAGTTTAGCCAAATTCATATATACATTTGCATTTAAAGGAGAAGTCCACTTCCAGAACAACAATTTACAGATAATTTACTTACCTCCTTGTCCTCCAAGATGTTCATGTCTTTCTGTCTTCTGTCGTGAAGATATTATGTTTTTTGAGGAAAGCATTTCAGGATTTTTATCCATATAATGGACTTCATTGGTGCCCCGATTTTGAACTTCCAAAATCCAAAGTTCGCTTTATAAGACCCTTCTTCCTCGGCTCAGATCGTTTAGAGCCCTTTGAAGCTGCACTTAAACTGCATTTTGGAAGTTCAAAATCGGGGCACCAATGAAGTCCATTATATGGAGAAAAATCCTGAAATGTTTTCCTCAAAAACCATAATTTCTTTACGACTGAAGACAGAAAGACATAAACATCTTGGATGACAAGGGGGTGAGTAAATTATTTGTAAATTGTTGTTCTGGAAGTGGAGTTCTCCTTTAACATGAAAAATTGACAAAAACAGATCCCTACCCTTACAAAGATGTACTGTACCATGGTATACTGATTGTATCATGATATTGGTACTTTTATCATTTCCATAATAACAATATTCCTCTGCTGGTACCCCAAGAACATTGAAGAACAAAAAAATGTAATTTTGTCATGGTACCATACCAGCCTTGGATTTATGAGACAACTGATATGACTTTCATCATGACGGACAAAAATGTACAAATAATGTACTCACCCCATTGTCATTCAAGATGTTCTTGCCTTTTTTAATGAAATTATGTTTTTTGAGGAAAACATTTCAGGAATTATCTCCATATAGTGGACTTCAATGGTACCTGCGAGTTTGAACATCCAAAATGCAGTTTCAATGCAGCTTCAAAGAGCTCTAAACGCGGCCTTATTCCCAGCTGAGGAATAAGGGTCTTATTTAGCGAAACGATCAGACCCTAATTCCTTGGCTGGGATCACTTAGAGCCCTTTGAAGCTGCATTGAAACTGCATTTTGGACATTCAAACTCACGGGCACCATTGAAGTCCACTACATGGAGAGCATTCCTGAAATGTTTTCCTCAAAAAAACATAATTTCTTTACGAGTGAAGAAAGAAAGACATGAACATCTTGGATGACAACAGGGTTAAGTACATTATCTGTAAATTTTTGTTCTGGAAGTGAACTTCTCCTTTAAGGGGAGAGGAGTGATGAAATGTGGATGCAAATTTTAGGAAATCAGAAGCACTCTAGCGTTGGAAAGCTCTCATAGACCCACTTCATCCTGCAGACGTCTTTGGTTCCTCTCCTCTTCCTGGAGCTGCTGCCTGAGTCGAAGTGCCTGGCGTTCAGCCGCACTTATATTCCTCTCCAGCTCCTTATTGTTCTCTATCTCGTGCTCCATGAAGTCCTTCCTCTCCTTAAGCAAAACCTTCTTCTCTCTTATCACTTGGTTCACCTCTGCCTGCAGCTACAAGATTCACATTCAAAGCTGAATAAACCATCTTCTAAATTAAATTGCAGACACAGATTTAGAGAGTTATGTATCTTATTAAAAAAAATTGCACTGTATATGTTTAGATCTAAAGAAACACTCTCAATTCAGTGATGTCTTTGAATTAAAAGAGTCCCATCTTCAGATTACCATGGCGCACTGCTGTATCTCCTTGTCTCTTTTTCTCATCTGTTCAATGGTGTTCTCCCACTGGCTGATCATCTCTTGTCTCTCAATGTGAGCCTGACGAAAGCTCTCGGCTGTCTTGTCAAGAGCAACCTGCATCCCAAAATACAAGTGCATTTGCTATGACCAAAATCTATAAGAACGATAGCATGTTAAAATCATAAAAATGTCCTCTCACAATTGAGAAATAAGAGGGAGCAAGAAAAACCTCTATCACCTGTGCTGTAACACTCTCAGTGACTTCATTGTCCAAGGTTTTTCTCTTCTGGTTGGCTTCAAGAGTCAACTTCTCAATGTTCAATGTCAACTCCTGTTTCAAAAGGCAGAGCAGACATTATCTCAGTCCAGGCAATTATTCTGCAATACAAACGCTTAACAGCATACTACTTTATTTAAAAAAATGCATGTATAAAGTAACTACACTTCTACTACTAAACTAACTAAAACCATTAAAAACATTTTCTTTACTTGAATATAAAATAAAACATAAAACATTGGCAATACTTCTTATTTTTATTTAGTTTAAGTACTAAATTAATTAAAGCTAAATAAAATAAACTAAAAAAAAATAGTTAAAACAAATGAAAATATAAAAAAAAAAAATGTCTTATTAAAAAAAGTGATTATATATTATATAAAATGTCAATAGTATAGCAACACTAATAAAATAACACTGATATATTATTATTATTTATTTAAATTATTTTACTTTAATTGAAGTATTATTACCTTTTTCACAATTACGCACGTGTTCCTAGAGTTCTAATTATCTTAATGTACAAATTAAAGGCAGAATACTTTCTAGTCTAAATATAAATATTTTTCCACATTATACAATGACTATAATGTGTATAGGGGTCTTGCTCAACTCTTTTAGGGTAATATATGATACAAACATGTTCTTGGCAGGTTTTGTGAGATTCATCCAGGTACTTTGTGTTACTTGGCAATCTCACATTTTTGTTTAACAGTGCTGTAAATGCATTTAATCCTTAAAGGTATTACAATAATGATACTTGCTTTGAATAAAGCAGTGACAGCCTGTGCAAGGCATCCTTTTACATTTTCCTTGACAGGCAAACTGGCTATACAAAGTGACAAACAGATGATTCTGACACTGTTACTAGGAACTCACTCGAATCTTGCTTTCGTCTTGCTTGGCGTATTTGATGATGGCCATGGTGTCTTCATCCTTGTGCGCTGATTCCTGCAGCCAGGCCTCCAGGGTCTGCTGATCCCAGTTCAGCTGACTCTTCAGTTCATCAAGCTTCTGGGTGGCTTTAAAGATGTTGTTCTGTGCAGATGATTAACGGAATTATTACATTAGCATTAGCATTTTAATTTATTATTCACTATTTATTTATTTGTTATATGGGCCATTCTACATTGGTGCAAACTGCTGTCCCACACCCAAAAAAAATTAAAAAAGCATTTAAGTTTTCAAATCTTAGATGTTTACTAAGATCATTTTATTATATTTTGAAACCCACAACAATATTTAAAATATCAGTAAGCTTAATATATATATAAAATCATCATTTATTGGGTATTTACAATTAGAAGGAGGCTGTCCCGAACCCTAACCCCTAAATTTCAACTTATGAAAATTATACTGAAATATTTTTTGCATTTTATTGCATTGTTGGTTTTAAAAATATCTTTTTGATTTTTTTTTAAAGTTAAAAAAAAAAAAAAAATATATATATATATATATATATATTTATTTATTTATTTTTTATTTTCTTTGTAAATTGTGTCCCACATTTTCATGTCAGTGTTTTAGTTTTAGTCCATTGACTGATTTTAACTACACCCCTATATTTATGATCAGGAAATATTTCTGTGTCACTCTCTCTCATAGCTACATGGTGAGTAGATAGGCCCCATCATTTTGAGGTAAATGTGTTCAAATGTATGAAAAATCTGTGTGTAACTTTAAGGAACATCACTACAGAACATAGTTTTTCCAGTTAAACACACTTTTTCAGAAGTTTTTCCCATAACATTTAGTTTTTATATATGTACCACTGTCAAGAACTGTGCTAGCTAACGATGTGCAGATTAGCATCTAAAACGGTCACTACCGAAACAGTCAAGGCCAAAACATATGGTGAAGTTTCAGTAGTGACATCTTTGATTTTTTTGGTGTTATCCCATAAAATTGACTCTACAGTAACAGCCATGACCAAAACATGTCATCATTTTTTCAGTAGTGACAAAGGGAAACACAAAATCCTTTATTTGGGGGAAATAAACAACATTTTTTTACTACAGTTCTGCAATTTTTTTGTATTTTAGTATGTTTTAGTCTTGTTTTAGTATGTGGGTTAAAATTCTATAACGTGATGTGGTCACTACCAAAACATTACTGTCACTACTGAAAATGTGCAGTCAAAAATAAAGTACTGAACTGAATTATCAGCTGAGATGTTAGTGTTTGGTTCAATGTATATTCAAACTAATGAATCCTTAAGTTTGAAATCAGTGTGATTAACTTTTTAGAAGAACTGGATTCAAAATACAACAAATCTCATAAATCACACTTGAAATATTGTTAAAATTGTAATTGTTATTGTTTTACCTTTGAAAACATATTAATAAAATAGAAAAAAAAATATATATTTAATATATTTAAGGAAGATGTAAGCAAAATCTTAATAGGTCAATATACCCCTTCTTAAAGGAGAAATCCACTTCCAGAACAAAAATTGACAAATAATGTACTCACCCCTTGTCATCCAAGATGTTCATGTCTTTCTTTCTTCAGTCGTAAAGAAAACATTTCAGCAT